>NW_012118522.1:908315-943253 GCF_000951035.1 Colobus angolensis palliatus
TATATATAAATTGGGTTAGTATTTGAATAAATTTTGTGAAATTTATACATTCAGGCTATTAATGAATTCAGATTCATAGCATGATGGAATAATGGACTACACCTACCAGTCTGTAAGTTTGAACTGCTTTTCAATTCCTTTTGTGTTCAGGTAACTTTGCAAAAACATATAAATGTGTAAGTAAAAGTAATCAATTAATACATAATGAACACATTTATTATGACCTCGTTATTGTAGTGTGCAGGCAAAACTCTCATTCCATGAAGCATATGTCCGATTCAGCCTAGCCCTTTCAAATTCACAATCCCGACTTTTTCTAAACAACATTTTTCAAAAAGAGTTTTAATTTTTGCAAGAGTTAAATCAATCAAAATGCTAAACTTGGAAGAAAATGGTATACAGTACAAAAATAAAGGGATAATTAAGTATAATATTCTAGAATACTTAGAACTGTTTACTTCTTGCAGGCAATGATTTTTCCAAATAAAAGCTCAGGGTGAATTAATTGTTGTAAAATAAATACACAATCAAGCAAATAACATTTTATAATTCTGAATCAAGCATATAATGGAAACCATTTCAAAGATGCCTAATTCAAAGGAACTGGCAACTGGAAGTAGATTTGTGAATTAGCAAATGTGATGATCTGGCACTCTACATCTCCGGTTTTCACTGTTTAAAGCACACTATAGAAAAAACACACAGGAAATTAAATATATGCACCGTATGAAAAATTAAGCAGGTGGAGTAACAGGGAAGAGGAATGAGTGAACAAGTCTAGTGGGAGCAGAAAAGCAGGGAAACTGGAGAAGGAAGAAGAGAGGGAAATGAAAAAATATTTGAGTTCTCAGAAAATATAATTATCTTCTTTGTTCAACATCTTCTATTGATCACCATCAGTGTTGGCAACTAGCTTGAAGCTGTGATCCTGAATTGATATTTAATTAAAATCTAGTTCTATTTTAATAATATGGTAAACACATCACAATTCTGTTTGTAAATAACATCAGCAGATGAAGGATAAAAGAAGAATCAAAACTAAGTGGTAGGAAGTTTACAAAGAAGGCAAGGAGCAAATCATGCAGAGAAAAACAATAATTAAACTCTGCTTCCAATTTATTGTTATTGTGGCTTTTATTAAGATTCTGCTTTAGTACAAAAGTTATTTTCTTTCTGTCTTATTTGTCTTGCCAAGGAGGTAAACAAGCCGAAATACCATTATAGTCCTCTTATCAGTAATATAAGAGTGAAGTTGCCCTCAACAACTCACTCCCAACTCTCCATGGGCTGGGTTATTTTCTTGGTGGTCACCTTCAACTCCCTTTGAGTAAAATTTTTTCTCCAAATTCTTATGCCTAACTACATTAAAATACCAAGTAATGGGAGTTATACGTGAATTATCTAGGGAACCATTGTGCATCACAGATAGATTCCACCAGTCAGCCTAGCCAATTTCTTTGAAAAATCACCATAATTTCTAAGAATCCTGACAGATTCTACTTCATAGATATGGTACAGACTCCTAGGAGTCATTGTCATGCATATATGTTCATACTTATACATTGTATGTATGTGCATGTATAAAATGAGAAAATAATTTTTTTGTAATTTGCAAACTTCTTTCTAAATTTGAAATAACTTTATACCTATAATGTTCATCAGTATCATAAATCTGTGGGCATCAACCCAAAAGTGGGCTAAACTATGATTTCTTAGTGGCCTGAAATAGTTACATCTATAGCAAATCTTTGTGTTCTCCAAGCAGGAAAGACTTGCTAAATATCACAGCTTTTCTTTCTCTCCCAGTTATTGGGAAAAGTTCCTCATAAAAATAGAACCATTGAAATTTCTACTTATCTCCTTCTTCCCATTGATCTATTGTGCCTCAGTTCCAGAGTAAGAAAATGGTAAGCAAATAGAAATATCAAATGGATAGCCTCCATCCATTCAGGGTTGAAAGGAGCAGTTGGAAATGCCTTCTAATCTGGTCATAAAGGGAATGAAATGCAAGTTTACTGAGAAAGCACAGTCAAATCATCTATCTCCATATGCTCTACCTCACCTAAGCGTCCCATCAGGCAAAGACTTCACAGAAGCTCCATGGATTTGCAGAAAGGGGAAGGAAAGCATCTGTCCCTCCCCTTTTCAGACTCCCATCTCTTCCAAAAGCATAGGGTCTAGTGCACTTCTGTGCACCGTTATTCTGCTCCAAAATAAGCAGATCTTAAAAACCTAAGATTGCTGTACCAGGGGATTCTCAGGGTGAAAGGAATCACCTTTATCATTTGCATACATCTCAGCGATGTGTGTAGCAAAGCGTCTGCACAGGCGGTAGCAAGAGGAGAGGCTTGTTTTACTTAGTTATTCTATTCTTGAACTAGCCAAAAAATTCAGAAAAAGAACATTGAAGGGTCCAAAAGGGACGATTTTCCTTTCTCCAAGAGAAGGAAGACTGGCAGAAGGAAAGTAAAGCCAGAGCTCCAGCTCCTCCCCAGCTAGGCACACTCTAATTACTTGAATGGAAAGAAGCACACCAATGCCAGAAACATAAAACAGACAGAATAAATTCAAACACTTAAGAAAAGGATGTGATTTGGCTAAATTATTATTTCTGCCTTTCTACACTTCCAACCCACTTTGATTCAAGCAGTTCACATCTGGTGTTTTATATGAAGTCAGGAAGGAAACCTCATTGAACTGATGCAGAGCAGCTCTAGGCTGGGAACTAGGCCCATGTGCTCACAGAGGTAGAGAAAACCACAGAGCAGACTGGCCTGCCAGGCTCCAGTTTTCAGAGCCCAGGATTTGCACCTTGAGTACCTTCATTTCAGTTAGAAGAAATTTAAAAAGAAGAAATAAAATGTTTATAGTAAGTAAAAATCATACTGGACCCACGATATTAAAGAGTGATGACCTTATTATTGTGCTTTGACCTCTAACAAATTAGGATGCTATTTTTTATATTCTTTTAGAGTATCCTTACTTTTGTATTCAAAGTTTAGAAAGAGGTTTAATTTTTAGTCATAAAACTTTTAAGGCTGTAATTACAAAGTTAGAGTTGAGATATTCTATGTACTGCATAACTCTGTAGGTCAAAACAAAATATAGCCATATGGAAGCTTGACCCACTGTACTCTCTACCTACATTGTGTTAAAATGAGCTCTGATAGCACCATGGGTCTCTACTAATGTTTAAAGTTGTCAGGCTAACAAAATAACTGAAGGAAAACACTATGTTCCAAGTAACATTTTTCAAAAATCTGGGTGCATAATTTGAAAAACTAGATTGATGCATGGTATTCCCTCAAGAACTAAAAGGAGAATTTCTGCCCTAGAAAATTCCATCTCTAATCTTACTCAGAAGGCTTGCTGCCAACATCTTGTATTTTTCTGTCCAAGTTTTATTCCCATTTATAAATGAGTATTTCAAAGTGATTTATCAGAAGCTCCTTAATTCTGAGTCCAATCTGAGCTGATAAGATAGGCACCAGCACCATAAATTTGTGAGTACTCCTGGGGTATTTCCCAGTTTAGCCTGGCTTCAAGTTGAGATCCTTTTGTGAGTTAGCTCTCATTATTTTCTTCAATTCTCAGGGATCAGTCAGAGCTTCAGTTCTTATTGCCTATATTCCCTTTAGAGGAGTTCTGAGTTATTTCAGATTACTCTCTGTTTGCCCAAATTAAAACACACACACACACACACACACACACACAAATTTTTATTTTCCTCAGGATGTCAGCATTACACGTACATCTGATCAGTCAGGGACACATTTCATACTCTGCATGATAATGGTCTTGTATAAAGAGAGGGTCAGCCGGTCCCACTTCCTCCCAAAATCTGAACTGTATGTGAAGCCACTGCCAAAAATGGATGGTGAATTCTGTGATCGGGGGACTTGTCAAGGCCTTGGCTGGGAGAGGAGAAAACATGGTTCAAGCTTTAAGCATGGGCAGGAGGGGATGAATAAACAATTGGACTACAATAGATGTGTTTATTGGATGTGCAAGAGGCAGGGAGTATTACAGTAATTGCAGGACCTGGTGAGAGGTAATAAAGGGAACAAGTGAAGTAATCCAAAGAATGCATAATGCATTGGTCAAGTAATCACACAGGTAAGTGCACAAAGGAAAGGTATCATGGTATTTATGAAAAGCAAGCTACTAGTTAGACGTACCTCTTTAAAGATGTTGCTGATGGCTGGACAATCTTCAAAACCCAAAATACCTACATGCATGACTCCTATTAATCACCAATTCAGTCTTGCAAACTGCAACTTTACTTCTTACCTTTGTTTTCCCCCTAAAGCTTTGGAGTCTCTAGGATTTTTCAATTCTTGGAATCTGAACTCTTTCAAAAAATAATGGCACCACAAAAGTATATTCACTTTAGCAATCGTCTTCCATCCTATTTACTAATGATGAAAAACCATCCAGATATTATAGAAAATGTGACCATGACCCTAAATGAATTAAATCAGCATTATTCAATAATATGAAACATACCCTGTGGCTACAAATGTGTTTGTCTTTCTTTACAGCTCCATTAGTTTGGACCTGACCTTCAGCCCTTTGAAAATGTCAGTCCTACATAGGTTGTAGAGATAGTCAAATGTCTTATCTTTGATTTATTAATATGAATCCAGTCATGAATTGGTTTGAATTCACAACCAAGGGCATTATGTACCAGCACATTTTCGAAAGATAGAGTGGAGATGAGACAGAGCTGGAGATAGCAATTGGAAATGGATGTTATTATAGATAAATGAAATAGAAATCTTGTATTATTTACACATCTGCACAGCAAAGAACTTTTTCAGAAGATCATGAATATCTCATTAAGGAAATATTTTTGATACTTTCTTAAAGAAAATGTCCCTAAAACCACTTTTAGTTACCTTGTAATCTCTATAGCATGTATTGTAGATTCTACTCTAGACTTGATATTTGTTTAGAGTTACCTTCAGAAAATAGAATTGTTGAAAGGTGATAGTCAAGGCTTAAATCAAGGGTAAACTCTTCGAGTTTGAAAGAGCAATCACAGATTTTCATTCTATTAATGGATATAAAAACTACAGAATACCATACACAGCTTGGCTCAAGTGTTAATTGCATAGAATAGAAACAGCAGATCGGGGTTTGAGGGACATGGGAACAAGCTATGAAGAAGAAAGAGAGCAAAATGTCGAGTCAGAAGGAAAACAGGAATGTAAGTACATTGATGTGACAGAAAGTTAAGAAATGAAATTAAAATGTACAAGAAGGCAGATCATTTTTCCTTCAATTTCTAACATTTCCTTGTTCTGCCATGGCCTCTGATGTCGTAAAAACTATGTTCCCGTATTTAAACTTTGCAAGTACAGAGAGGCTTGAGAGTTCGTTGTTTAAAAATGAAAACAAAAGTTAAGCAAAACTTGACCAAATATTGAAAAGAGATTTCACTTCAATTTAAAATAGTACCTAATTCATCCCTGCTGATTTTTCATTCATGTTGGCAAGGTTAATTTGTGTCTCATATTATTACACTCTTTACTCACTATTTTTGCAAAGAAATAAAAATAAATGCAATCTCACCTTTGAAGAGTGATAATTATGTTTCTGTCACTTATATGAAAGATCTTAGTAACTCTCTCCTGCTTGAGACTTTTTGAGTTATGGGTCTTTCACCTTCATGACAGAAAGATAATAACCATACTTCACAGGTGAGGCATTCTGCAATTGTGAGTGGGAAGATAGACTCCCAGTTTCTCTTGGCAAAATATCCTCCACTGGAGGTTAGAAGAATCAGCCTACTCATTCAAGGCGCTGATTCCTCAGGGAGGTATTCTTTTCATCAGATAACAGTTTGTGGATTGAAAAACCCAAGATTATCTGAGAACGGAAAATGGAAACACATATACACACACAAATGTGTATATATACACATGGTTATACATAAGCATATATAATCTATTAATTTAAATAATATAAATATATGTGACATATATATATATATATATATGAAAATAAGCTTTAATCATGGTGCCATTATATATGGCCTCACAGCAGGCCATATATTGTCAACATAATACCTTTTTCTCCATGACAGTCCACTAAATAATTGAAGATGTTAATATGCTTATAACCTTAAGCATAATTTCATAATTATCTCATAATTAGGATACAAAATAGGACTTTTGTAAAGATTAAATGAAATTATTCACCTATCATAATCAACAAACTGACACATAATAAAAATAATTTAATTGCTATATTATATCATTTCTTCAGACAGAATGACTGTTCTGTCGCAAAGATTTCATGGAAGAAATTAGGCTTTTAATTACATTTAAAAAGTGATAAACAACCCACTTGTTAGGTTCAACTGGTAAATTGTGTGGCACAAAACAAATTTAAAATTTTATGATATGGAAGAAGTTTAAAGAGTCAGTTTAACATACTAAACCATAATAGATCTGGGAGGAACCTCATTCTGATTTTTGGGTAAATTTCATTTTAAAAAATAAGGTTATTCCTTACCAAATATTCAATGCGCTTCTCCTTCCTTCTTATTTCCCAGCTCCCTTGTATTTAGGATGGAGTCATGTAATTATTTCTGGCCAATTGTTAATAACCTCATATGTATGCTATTGCTGGTACAAGAGATTTAAGAGTGGTTGAGCTCTTCAAACTCTCCCAGCCATAAGATGGTATGTCTTATATGAAAATAACAGGGTCTTTGGATGGAAACAGCCCAGATTTCTCAAATATGGTCAGAGATTTCAACACCGCTATTTCAATAACTGAGAGAAGAAGTAGAGGTAAAAGCAATTTTTAAAAATTATAAGGACTACTTTGAAAAAAACACTGTCTTGACCTAATAACTTGTTCTAACCAACTTGACATAACAATTCTAGCCCGTAACAGCAAAAAGTACATTCCTTTAATACATCTGGAGTATTTAGCAATCTAGACAAATTTCTGTTACATAAAATAAATCTAAATAATTGGAAAAGTGTGTAAACCACACGTTTTTTAAGTTAGAAGTTAATAACAAAATGATAAATAGCCAATCCCTTCATATTTATAAACTAGATAATATAATTCTAAATAACTGATGGGTAAAAATAAAATCAAATAAATTTTAAAAATACTTTGAACTGAATCAAAATAAAAAATAAAACATATTAAAAGTTGTGGAATGCAGCCAGAGTAGTATTGAAATGGTAAACATAACATTTATTTACAGTATTAAATAACTGTATTACAATAGAATAAAGTTTTCAAAATCGATGACTTTTGTTTTCATCTTAAAAATCTTTAAAAAAAAATAGAAATTTAAAGCACACACAAAAAGAAGAAAGTAATAAAGACAAGATCAGAAATCAATGAAATAGAAAACAGAAAAACAATTAAAACAATAAAATCTGGTTATTTGGGGAAGTCTATAAAACTGATAAAAAACTAAACATACCATTAAGAAATGAAAGATAGAGACATAAATTACCAATGTTTTTGCACATATTAGTAGTTTATTCCTATTTGTTGCTGAGCAGTATTCCCTTTTAGGGATAACTACAGTTTGTTAATCTATTTATGTGTCGAACATTTTGGTTGTTTGTAGATTTGGGCCATTGCCAATTAAGTTGTTAACATTTGTATATAGCCTTTCTATGAAAGTATGCTTTCATTTATCTAGGGTTAATATATGAGTGGAACAATTTGGTCATATGGTAGCAGTATGTTTAACTCTTTAAGAAACTGACGCACTGCTTTTCAAAATGGGGCTTACAGTACTTTACACTCCCATCTCCAGTGCATGAGAGTCCCAGTCACTTTTTGCCCTACTAACATTACAAAATATTAATATTTTTAAAAACATTAGACATTCTAATAGGGGTGTAGATATATTAATTGTGGGTTTATTTTCCTTCTATTTAATAACTGACAATTTTAATCAGAGACAATATTATGATAAGGTGAGTGAGACATTAACTTTGGACACAAAATTTAAAGGGATACCAAAAAATTCAGTAACCATCATAAATCATATTCTAGTACAATATTTTAAAACAAAATTGCTGCAAAATACTCACAATAAACAAAATATTAAATTTTAAATATAGTGCTAATATTACTGATTTGTTCGTTTCAGGTTCCAATATGGCTTGAACTACACTGATGTTAGAAACCTTTTCATGTACTTCTTTGCACTCTATATACTCTCTTTATGAAGCATCTGTTCAAATCTTTTGCTGTTGTTTTTATTGGATTATTAACTTTTTCTTATTGTTGAATTTTGAGAATATTGGTCTTTCATTAGATAGATGATGGGCAAATATTTTCTCCCAGTCTGGGATTTATGTTTTCATCTAGATGTTAAACAAATGCTATTCGTTTTCCCCTAAAATCATAGTTCCTGAAATATTAGGAAACCACCACTATACCCCAACTTTCAATATGTTGGTTAAAAAGCCATAATTTTATACTTCCTGGGAGGTTCCCATATATGAAAAATACTTTTTCATCTTTCTTTCTTTGATCATACAGTACTCTTATATTAAGAAAGAAGTATGCTCACTGTATGGGTAATGATAGCATTTTATTAAAAGTAAATAAACTTCATTCACAACAGTTGTTAGTGGTGACCTCTGAAATAACCTCAGTGGTGACCATCATTCATCAGAGAGCTGTATAACCATGGTCTACTCATTGAATTTCTTTGGGCCTTAATTCCTCAAATATTAAATGGAGAAGTTAGACTAGTTCTCTAAATCTCTCCTGACTTTAGACGTATTTAGTTCTATGATATGATGACTAAAGGTATATTTTATTGAATCTAAAATGCCATTGATTTATATGATGTATTATTATTTACCTACCACAGAGAATAAAATAAATGCCAAGTAAACTACATTTTACTGTCCTTTGAGATTTTTGTTTTAAATGTATTAAAAGAGCATTTAAAAACATATTAGGTTTAGCTTTCCTCCCTCCGTGTAGTGTTCTTGCTTATACACCGAAAAGAGAAGTGTAAATTAAATAAATTGTTAAAGGTTTTGCAAAACTTCTTGGTATTCAGAAATCGATTCTTCCAAACTACATTTTTTTACTCAGCCAAGAACACGGATGCAGTACTTCTTAAAAGAGCATTTTGCTATTTTTTCAGAGTTTTCTCCAAGCTACTTGTACCCATTCTTCAAGATTTCATCTTGGTGCATTCTTAGAAGAGTTTCAGACTAGCAATCTCATATTCTTTTTTCAAACTGTTCTTAAATGATGTGTTGATTAACATGTCAAGGAGTTACACTTTTTCAGTTATGCCAATACATTCAAATGCGGATAGGCAATGACAACCATGGCAGAACTGTCCCCAGGCACCATTAGCTGGAAAATGTTCTTGATTTCAGAGGAGTTAAAATATGAGGGAAAACACATTCATCTTAGAACTGATGAAATATGACAATAGCAATGAAGAATCAGTGAAGTATATAAATTACTAACCTAGAGCTTTATGGCAGCTGTACTAATTAAATTAACAAAGGCTCAGGACATATGCGCATGGACAGTCTCTCTCCCTCTCTCTCTCTGTCTCTCTCTCTCTCTGTCACTCTCTCTTTCACACACACACACACAAACACACACACACACACAAACACACACACACACAAACACACACACAGACACACGGTGGGGGGGTGACATAGACAGAGAGAGAGATATGCATGCCTTAAATAGACCAAGAATTAGGATATGTGCAAGAAATATTCTTAATATAGGAAAACACCTTTGTCAATTTAGTTTGTTTCATCAGAGTATTAATGATTTTAGTCATACATTAAATCAATTGTGGCTATGCTCAGTGCAAGGAAAAATTTGAAAGAACAATCAAAATATACATCACCATCTTAACCATGTAATAATTTCTGGTGTACATGCCTCTTACATATACTACAGTATGAATATGAACATTTAAATACACAATTTCCATTTCTCCCATCATACATTCTCACGAATGAGCTACTTCTAATGGAAAAATTCTCTGTTGATTTCTGCTTCCCAGTAGTCTCTGTGTTTTGCCTGGTCAACTGGATTTCATCATATCTCATTGCTTGAATGAATGTTGGTTCCTCTCAGGAGTCAATAAGGACTGTTTCCTCTAAGAATTAGAAAAGCAAAGCATTGTAAGGTCATTAGCAGTATTATTGGGGGGCAGGCTGTAAATAGGAAATAAATATACATGGGTCTTCATCACTTTTACTGGAAATGAATAGGCAGAAAAAAATACCCAGCTGATCGGTAACAAAATACGTATTTACTTTTGCTTGCTCAAGCTTGGGAATGAGAGCAGAAGCAAGCTAGCTCTGGGACCAATTTCTCTCTGCCCTTGCTGCCCCGCAAATGACATTCTTACCAGACCATTAAGAAAACTGTTATAACTTCTAGTGAGACCACCTGCTAGGTCTCAGTGCTGGGACGATTACATCTATCGGAAATAATGACCCATAACTAGAATAAAACACATTAATAACATCACATTTACCCAGGATAATGCATTTCACCATTTTATATCGCAGAGACCAAGTTAATCAGTAGAAGCATTACCAAAAAACGACGCAACTAACAGGCACAGAGTAGATAATGAATATAAAAGCAGAATGTTCAGGCTTTTTTTTTTCCTTTAGAAATGAGAAGATGTATAATGGGCAGTAATGGATGGAGCATTAGGTTGGGAATGGCTAATCCTGCCTTCTGTCTGTAGCTTTATATGTTAAGGAAAAGCTGGACGTGCCTTCCTCTGGACATAAGAGAAAACATGAGGTTGTGCAGTACAATGGAAAGAGCCCTGGATTAGAAGTTGGAAACCAAGATCTTATTCCAGCTGTGTTGTTAATGAGCTGTGTGACCCTGTGCAATTCACTTCACTCTTCTGAGTCTAAATTTCTTATCTGCAAAATGAGCAGCTTAGATGAGGTGATCCCTGAAATCCCCTCCAATTCTCATATGTTGTGATTCAAAGCAGACTGTCGACCTGACAAGGGAATGCTGCAAGATGTAATAAAAATGCCTATAAAACCTTGAAGCTTCAGGATCCTCAGAGCTGCAGGCAAAAAGGATAAGATTGCAATAGCATTTAGGAGGCTACTTTAACTTTGGACCTAGGCCCTGGTAAAACACGGCGACTCTCAAAAAATGACACACCTAAATCACAGCAGGGCAAGCCTATGGTTCTTTTATTACTCACTTTCTTAGGCAAGAGTTTGGGTTGACTGTATTTTGTTTTGGAAATTTTCATATGTAGAATTACAGGACAAAACTAGCCCAAAATATAACTGAGAGCATGCAACCTACATAAACCTCAATTCTTACAATATATAACACACAAAATTTAACCTAACAATTCCGTATTTTTGGAGTTTAAGGAAACACAAGAACAGGAAATTATTTAAGGATCTTGAAGCCCTTGATCTTTCCTACTTTTCTGTTTTGTTTCTGTGACTAAGAACGGTCGTCTTAGAAAAACACATTTCCTAACTCATTGCAGCAGCATTTCCACTGAGACATAAAGTAATCAGAACAGTCATGAGGAATTGCATATGATGAAACCCAAAGATCTAAAGATTCCAAGGCCAATGCCTAGTGTATATCTTATCTGCCTCATCCTGGTTTGTAGATACTCAATTCTTAGGACTACTGTCAATATTTTGGAGGAGAAAAGTCAGAGTGACCTTTTCATTTCAATCAAGATGCAAAGTGTTGAGTTGATTTTAGGGAAAGGGTAGAAGTGGTTACAGTACATGCTGGCATTTTACATGCAGAAAACTGCACTGACACCTGCACACCAAACCCTCTGGGACATTAACAACTCTAATCTTGCTACATAATGCTCTTTCATTTCAGCCTCACATTATTACTTGAATCGAATTTTAAATTAGTCCACTTTAAGAACAAATTACCAAAAGTTTAATTTTCCTGTTTCAACAAATCCCACTACAAGCACCAGCCACCTGAAGCCAAGTGAATTGTACAGTTTTGTCCAAATGCTAGTGTATTAAATATTAAAATCAACTAATTCTCCCTCAAAACAAATGTGCAACCCATTTATACTAACAATCTTTGGTCAATCCATATTTTAGCCAAACATAATCAGAAATGGTTCTTAAGTCAAGCTCTCCTTGTTACCCCAAAATAAAATACAGAAGATAATAGAAAAGCTGATAGCTTCTTGTAGTGAAGCAAAGTGACTGAAAAAAGATGTAAAAATTAATGATATCTGGCTGACATTATTTAAATATACAATGGCTCTATCAATAAAAAGAAGCCCTAACAAATGTGTTTCATGACAGAAATATATTAACCACTTTTCATCATCTGGAACCTTCATAAATCAATAAGAGATAATATTTACTCTATCCTGCTGGGGTGGCTTTTTGTATTTCTAATAGAATTCATTTAATTCTGGTTTCCATAGTTACGACAGAGTTTTAGAATGAGTTTGTTTCATCATAATTGCTGCATGTTCGTATATAAACAGCTGAACTCTACCTTCAACTAGCAGCATTCATTTGTGAATAAAGAAAATCTCTTATCATAAAGTAATTGAACTAGAATTCAAAATATACCACTAAGCCCTTGCCCTCCTCAGAGAGTTGGCAAATATGTCTCAAACTTCTTTTTTTAGCACAGTTATCTCTGAATGGCACATCAGGAGTACAAGAAGAAGTTAGAGGAAGATTAAAAATGTTTAAAGTGGTGTGGATATTTGCAGAATTTAAAATAATTTATTTTTTGCCTGTACCATAAGGCATAAAGAAAATTTTGTTTCTTCTAATTGCAACCTTTGATATATCTTTTTACTAGATATTTGTCAGTTCATGTAAATATTACATTTGAAATGTGTTCTTTCCCAGCCAATTCAGTGCCAATTGGTTCAATATAACTTTATCCATTTAAAAGCACAACAGCTGGAGAAATTACTGTTAAGCCTGATATCTTTTTCACATTAATTTCAAAACCCACAAGTAAAGTAAAGGAAAATAAAAATGTGTTTTTTCTTGTTACTTGTTTAAGGTAGTAAAGAACCAGAAAACATAAAATCAAAAGGGAATAATTGGATCCCACCGTCTTAGAAATCACAAGGAGTAGTGTTTGTGCCCTAAGCAAAGCTGGTACAAAAATGTCATGGACAAACAAATCTATGCCAGTAGTAAGTAAAGTAACAGTTAAGTTAAAGATAAACCGTTTAATTTTTTTTTTTTTTTTTTTTAGAAGGAGTCTCGCTCTATCGCCCAGGCTGGAGTGCAGCTGTGCGATCTCGGCTCACTGCAAACTCCGCCTTAGGGGTTCACACCATTCTCCTGTCTCAACCTCCCGAGTAGCTGGGACTATAGGCACCTGCCACCACGCCCAGCTAACTTTTTTGTATTTTTAGTAGAGACGAGGTTTCACCGTGTTGGCCAAGATGATCTCGATCTCCTGGCCTCGTGATCCGCCCGTCTCGGCCTCCCGAAGTGCTGGGATTACAGGTGTGAGCCACCGTGCCCAGCTACCCTTTAATTTTTTAAAAACAAATGTGTATGTTTATCACTAAGTTTTTTTCAGATGTATTTAACCACTTGTAAAATTCTACAGTGATGCACGTGAAATCCAAAAGAACAAGTCATGAGAATATGGAAGGACAAGGAACTTAAACCAAAATTGTCTTTTCCCAAATGGCAGCTTTAAACAAATAGTCTTAGCCATGATTTTTTAAGAGATACACAAGTTTTAAATAACTGTAGATAACCTCAATTATTCTAGAAATGAAAATAGAAATACTTTCACTTACTTGCCTTATACTTTTTCTATTTAGAGGTTACTATTCAATGTATTCTACTTGAAACTCTTCGTTTTCTTTATATTTGTAGAATGTATTGATTTTGGGGGGAACCATTTTCCTATGTATATGTTAGATTTGAATTGTGACAATTTGCATGAAATTATATTAAAATGCATGGTTTTGAGCATGAAGAAAATGATGTGCTAATAATTCAAGAGATACAGTAGTAAATAAGACAGTTCTTGCCCAAAGGAACAGATACTAGAACTTAGAAAAAAAATGGGGAGATATGTTGTAATAGATAATAGTATATATTGTCATGAGTCACTTAATGACAGAAATACATTCTGAGAAATGCATCTTTAGGAGATTTTGTCCTTGTGTGAACCTCATAGAATGCACTTATACACATCTGGAAGGTATAGCCTCCTACTCAACTAGCCTGTATGGTATTGCCTGTTGCTCTTAGGCTACAAACATGTACAGCATGTTACTGTACTGAATACTGTAGGCAACTGTAACACAATGGTAAGTATTGTATATGTAAATATAGAAAAGACACAGTGAAAGTATGATATTATAATCTTATAGGACTACTGTTGCACATGCAATCAGTTGTTGACCAAATCGTCATTATGTAGCACATGACTGGTTCCATAATATGGGCTGGTTTTGGAATGTGGTAAAAGAAAATGGAGCAGAGTTTGTTGTGAGATTCAACAGAGCAAAGAGATATACCCTTTGAAGAATTAGAACAACCTTCAAGAAAGAGGTAGTGTTTGAACTGAGTGTCCTATTAAAGGTAAAGTCAACAGGCTAAGAGTAGTGAGAGACATTCAGAAAGAAGGGAAAATATTAGCAAAAATAAAATTGATGACCAGAACAGGATATGCGAAAGTTTGTTCCAGAACCTGGACCAACTTTTAGATGTTGTTACAACCAAAGGCAAGAGTATTAGTCTGTTTTCACACTGCTAATAAAGACATACCCAAAGACTAGGTAATTTTCAAAGGAAAGACGTTTAACTGACACACAGTTTAGTATGGCTTGGGAGGCCTCAGGAAACTTACAATCACGGCAGAAGGGGAAGCAAACACATGCTTCTTCACGTGGTGGCAGCAAGGAGAAGTGCTGAGCAAAAAGGGGAAAAACCCCGTATAAAACCATCAGATCTCATGACAACTCACTATCATGATAACAGCGTGGGGATAACTACCTCCATGATTCATATACCTCCCACCAGGTTCCTCCCACAACACGTGGGGATTATGAGAACTAAAATTCAAGATGAGATTTGGGTAGGGACACAGCCAAACCATATCAGAAAGTTATTAAAAATACATTTTGATTTTGGCCAGGCACAGTGGCTTACACCTGTAATTCCAGCACTCTGGGAGGCTGAGGCGGGCAGATCACGAAGTCAGGAGTTTGAGACCCACCTGGCCAACATGGGGAAACCCTGTCTCTACTGAAAATACAAACATTAGCCAGGTGTGGTGGTGGGCACCTGTAGCCACAGCTACTAAGGAGGCTGAGGCAGAAAAATTGCTTGAACCCAGGAAGCAGAGGTTGCAGTGAGCCAAGATCATGCCACTGCACTCCAGCCTAGGCAGCAGAGCAAGACTTCATCTCAAAAGATAAAAAAAAAAAGAAAGAAAGCCATGCAACATTTGTGAAAATTTTAAGTCCTTTTTATAAGTTGAGGGTAAACCATATTTTCACCATGCAGCAGGGACCTTGGGAGAGGAAAAGCAGTGTTTGAGTGATGCCAGGAAGCCACTGCAGAGGTAAAGAACTGGCTTTGAAGGCAGCCTGTTTCTGCATGAATACTTGCTCTAGGTGAAACTAGAAAGTTCCTTAACCTTTTTGTGCCAGTTTTCTGATACAAAGGAGGATTATTAATAGTACTTACAATTTAGTATTCCTAAATTGTCCTAAGTATTAAATGAAAATATGGACAAAACACTTAGACAAACGTCCTGCAAATTTTAAGTGTGTATTAGTTCTTACTATTATCTGTAGAACAGAGCTGAAAATATTTCAATTCAGATACAAATATTGTTTTGAAAACTGTCTTTTTTTCTTATAAGTAATATCATCCTGCTCTGGAATACCTAAGAATTTCAGTAACAAGGGGAAAACACAGTAAACTAAGCTGGTCAATTAAATATAACATCCAATTTAAAAGTCTTCTTCAAGTATCTTTTTTCTTGTTGCAGTGGTTCTAGAATCTGGCTGTACTTTTTAATCATATGAAGAATACTCAAAGGTAAGAATGCCAGGATGCCAACTTCAGAGATCGTAAGTTAATTGGCCTTGGCTTTATGGAATTTTAAATGCTTCCCAGGTGAATTTGATGTGCAACCAAAGTTGATCACCTCTGGTCTAATGGTTAAATCATCTACCAATTTGAAATTTAAAATCCCCATGAGAACCGTTCACCCCTTTTCACCAGGGTTTTCTCTTCATTATGTCTTTACCCATCACATTGATACTGGGGAAATTGTGACACCTCATAGTGATGTATGTTTGATTTGAGTCTTGACTATTCTCCCCTATCATGAGTTTGGTCCACTTTTATTGGGAGAAGCTTGCACTGATGCCTACTAATGTATAGACCCAGGATGAACCCTGCGTTTCCTGTCCTGATATCAGCCCACATAGCACTTAATCTTACCTAGTCTTGGTAGGCACTTTGCTTGACCTCCTGCTGAGGCCCACAGTCTCACACATGTACCACATAGGCTCTCTGCTAGTCACTGGTCCTCTTGAAACCTTCCTAAACTCCCTCCTCTGTCCTCAAAGCCATGCACATGAAAACCCTTGGGTATCTTGCAAACTCTGTGCAAGCTTTGGTGGTTTGTGGGTCTTTTACAGGTGTGTCTATCTAGACATCCCTTTCCCTCTTTTCTTGCTTTTCTACTCCTCTTGAGCAACACTGGAAGCAAAAGAGAGAATAATCTGGGATTTGGCCAGATTTATGTTATCTTGTGACTGAGACCTAGGAGTGTAGATTCTAGTTACACACAAGGGACTCGGGAGTCACCCCACTCCAGTATGTCCTCTTCTGGTGTACCTCTTCCTTCCCCACTCCTCATCTTGTTTCTACTAACCTCTTTGCCCCATGTTTCTCATTTCTATTATTAAGCTTGGCATTGGTCATATCCTCTACACTTTCCATACTATAGCTAAAAGAAAACTCTGTGATTCAAGTCTCCTTGGATTGCCTCTGGAAGTGAAAAGGGGAAATTTCTGGAATTCAGAAAAATCTTTTTCTATTAGTGAATCCTGGCATATTTTCTCACCACAGACCAAAAACCCTTCATTTGTAGTCCAAACTTGAACAGTAAACAAATTCTCTTTGTATTCCAGCCCTAACATTTCTGCCTGGATCCTTCCTGAGGCAATGGATATATCTGGCTGAATCAGGGACAGCCCAATACAAGGAAGTATAAATAAGAAAAGTACATTAATATATTTCAAACTATATTATTGCCATGATATCTGTAATTGCAAATAATTTCAGCATGAATCTTCCACTTATCCTGAAGCACTTAAACCTTCTAGCTCAGTAGACAGAATATGCTTTTTTCAGTCTCATGCATTCATGCCACTATTTTTGCTTTCTGTCTCTCTCAATTCAAATCTATGTCTGTTAATTCTTATCTATTACTCTCTAGATGCTTTATGTATGTGTCACAACATGCCAATATATTCTAAACATTTAAGAGTAGGAATCCTGTCTTGACTATCTGTTGTAGTCAGCTTAAGCTACCATAACAAAAATACCATAAACTAAATGACTTAAATGAAATTTCACTTCC
This sequence comes from Colobus angolensis palliatus, assembly GCF_000951035.1. Lineage (NCBI taxonomy): Eukaryota > Metazoa > Chordata > Mammalia > Primates > Cercopithecidae > Colobus > Colobus angolensis. Next base: position 925,938 of record NW_012118522.1, read on the forward strand.
TTACAGTTCTGGGGCTAGAAGTTCATAATCGAGGTCCATGTAATTTAGTTTCTGGCGAGGGCTGTCTCTTTGTGTTGCACGTGGCCATCTTCCCACTGTGTCCTCACATGACCTCTGTGATGACGTGAGGGAGCGCAAGCTCTCTGGTGTCTCTTCTTATAAGGGCTCTAATCCCATCCTGAAGGTTCACACTCATGACCTCTCAAACATTCCACCTCTGGGTGTCACCATTTGAATTTTGAAGGAACATAAACATTCAGTCTATAACACTACATCTTTGACCCTCAAACAAAATCTGCATCCTTCTTACATGCAAAATACAACATCATTTGGGGCTATCTCAGCCCCAGAAGTCTTAATTCATTCTGGCATCAACTCTAAAATCTAAGGTCTGAAGTCTCATCTAAATATTTTCTTAATTTGCAGGTGTGTGTTAATATCAATGTGAAGATTTGTCCTGAAGTAAAATTTCTCTCCAGTTGTGAATTGGTGAAACGAGACACATGTTCTTCCAAAATGTAACGGTTGAGACAGGCATAGTATAAACATTCCCATTCCAAAAGAAAGAAATAGGAAAGAAAAATGGAGTGATAGGTACTATACAAGTAAAACCTTAACAAGGCACATATTATTGGACCTAAAGCCTCAAGAATAATCCCCCTTTTCAGTTCACCTTTCTGACTTCCAAGCCCAGTATGGGTGACAGCACACCCCAACACGGCTCTGCTGGGCAGTGGCCCACCCTTTGAAACCTACGTGAGGAGAGCCTTGCTTTCCAAGCCTGTACACTCTAAGAAGCCTGTGGTAGGAGTGTCCAACCTAATAATCTCTGAATCACCTTTGGGGTCCTTCTTCCCTCTCCTTGAAAGATAGCACACATTCATATCTGAAGAACTCTATGGTCTGGTCTCGTAGAATCCAAGTCCAGAAGCTATCTTTTATCTCATCTAACGTTCTCTGTCCCCTTTAGTTCAAGCTGGCAGTGTTTAACTGACATAATTCCATGTTTATTCCTGTCTTCTGTTGAGATGACTGACTCATGAGTAGCATGGTTGATCTCTTTTTCAAATCTAGGTTCACGCTCAGATGGAAAGAATGCATATTCTGTTTTTGTTGGGTGGAGTGTCCTGTAGATGTCTGTTAGGTCTATCTGATCAAGAGTCAAGTTTAGATCCTGAATATTTTTGCTAGTTTTCTGCCTCAGTGATCTGTCAATTACTGTTAGTGAGGTGTTGAAGTCTTCCACTCTTATTGTGTGGTTATCTAAGCAACTTTGTAGGTTTCTAAAAGCTTGTTTCACGGCTCTGGGTATTCCAGTGTTGGCTGCACATATATTTAGGATAGTTGAGTCGTCTTGTTTAATTGAACCTTTTATCATTAGGTAATGCCCTTGATTGTCCTTTTTGATCATGGTTGATTTAAAGTATGTTTCATCTGAGGAAACATATCTCAAGAAAAGTGTTCTATCTTATTGAATGGGAAAAGCTAGAACCATTCCACCTGATAATGAAGCAAGAAAAGGATGCCCACTCTCACCACTTCTGTTGAATATAGTACTTGAAGTCCTGGCCACAGCAATCAGGCAAGAGAAAGAAATAAAAGATATTTAAATAGGAAGAGAGAAAATCAAACTATTTCTGTTTGCAGATAATATAATTCTATACTTAGAAAAGATGTCATGATGGCACTATTGAATTCACGAGCATCGATGCACACAATGGCGTGGCCCCATCAAGACGTGGTGATTTGGAAATACTTGGTTATTGCATGATCCAATGGCTTACTGGCCATCTTCCTTGGGAGGATAATTTGAAAGATCCTAAATATGTTAGAGATTCCAAAATTAGATATAGAGAAAATATTGCAAGTTTGATGGACCAATGTTTTCCTGAGAAAAACAAACCAGGTGAAATTGCCAAATACATGGAAACAGTGAAATTACTAGACTACACTGAAAAACCTCTTTATCAAAATTTACGTGATATTCTTTTGCAAGGACTAAAAGCTATAGGAAGTAAGGATGATGGAAAATTGGACCTCAGTGTTGTGGAGAATGGAGGTTTGAAAGCAAAAACAATAACAAAGAAGCGAAAGAAGGAAATTGAAGAAAGCAAGCAATCTGGTGTTGAAGATATGGAATGGTCAAACACACAGACAGAAGAGGCCATACAGACCCGTTCAAGAACCAGAAGGAGAGTCCAGAAGTAATTCAGATGCTGTGAACCAGCTTTCCTTCTCTTTGTTTTCTTTTGACTTTTTTCTCCTTTTCTATTTGAAGTGTTTTATTTTCATGTGAGTCTTGCGAGGTGGAAGTAATAATTAAATACTCATGTGTTCAGAAAACGAACTTTTTTAATAAAAATAAATATTTTGTACAATTAACAAAAAAAAAAAAAAAAAAAAAAACCCGTAGGGGCTCCTAGAGCTGACAAACAAATTCAGCAAAGTTTCAGGATACAAAATCAATGTATAAAAATCAGTATCATTTATATACACCGGTTACGGGCTGAGAGTAAAACCAAGAATGAAATCCCATTCACAATAGCAACAAAAAATAACGAAATACTTAGAAATACAGCTAACCAGGGAGGTAAAAGGTCTCTGCAGTGAGAATTACAAAACAATGATGAAAGAAATCAGAGACAATGCAAATAAATGGAAAAAATTCCATGCTCATGAGCAGGAAGAATTAATATTGTTAAAATGGCCATACTTCCCAAAGCAATTTACAGATTCAGTACTATTACTATCAAACTACCAACATCAGTTTACACAGAATTAGAACAAAACTGTTCTAAAATTCATATGGAACCAAAAAAGGCCCAAATAACCAAAGCAATCCTAAGCAAAAAGAGCAAAGCTGGAGTTATCATACTACCCAACTTCAAACTATACTACAATCCTACAGTAACCAAAATAGCATGGTACTGGTACAAAAACAGATGCACAGACCAATGGAACAGATTAGAGAACCCAGAAAGAAAGCCATGCACCTACAGCCATCTGATCTTTGACAAAGTCAAAAATAACAAGCAATGGGGAAATTACTCCCTATCCAATAAATGGTGCTGGGATAACTGGCTAGCCATATGCAGAAGACTAAAACTGGACCCCTTCCTTTCTCTATATACAAAAATAAACTCAAGATAGATTAAAGACATATGTAAAACTTAAAACTATAAAAATTCTAGAAGATAACCTAGGAAATACTATTCTGGACATAGGAACTGGCAAAGATTTCATGATGAAGACACCAAAAGCAATTGCAACTAAAGCAAAAATTGACAAATGGGATCTAATTAAATTAAAGAGCTTCTGCACAGCAAAAGAAACTACTGACAGAGTAAACAATCTACAGAATTAGAGAAAATATTTGCATACTATGCATCTGACAAAGGCCTAATGTCCAGAATCTATGAGGAACTTAAGCCAATCACCAAGAAAAAAAAAATAAAAATGGGCAAAGGCCATGAACAGATAATCCTCAAAAGGAGACATATAAGTGTCCAATGAGCATGTGAAAAAATGCTTAATATCACTCATCATTAGGGAAATGCAAATTAAAACCACAATGAGATACCAGTTAGAATCGCTACTATAAAAAGTCAAAAAATAACAGAATCTGGTGAGGTTGCAGAGAGGAGGGAATGCTCATACACTGCTGTCAGGAATGTAGATTAGTTCGGCCACTTTTGAAAGCAGTTGGGAAGCTTCTCAAAGAACTTAAAACAGAACTATGATTTGACCCAGCAATCCCACTACTACCTATATATTCAGAGGAATATAAATCATTCTACCATAAAGACACATGCATGTATATGTTCATTGCAATGCTCTTCACAATAGTAAAGACATGGAATCAACCTAGGTGTCCATCAATCGTGGACTAGATAATGAAAATATGGTACATACACACCATGGAATACTACACAGCCATAGAAATGAACAAAATCATGTCCTTTGCAGCAACACACTTGAAGCTAGAAGACATTATCCTAAGTAAATTAATGCAGGAACAGAAAACCAAATACTGCATGTTCTCACTTATAAGTGGAAGCTAAACATTGAGTACACATAGACACAAGGAAGGGAATAATAGACACTAGGTCCCACTTGAGGATGGAGGGTGGGAGGAGGTAGGTGAGGATCAGAAAACTACCTATCATATACTACGTTCATTACCTGGGTGATGAAATAATTTATACACCAAACCCCAGTGACATGCAATTTACTCATGTAACAAAATCCCTGAACCTAAAATAAATTTGGAAGGGGAAAAAATAAAAACACATAGACAGACCACAATAACAATATATCTTCAAAGCACCTAGTTTATTATTATAGTCAAGCACAACAATTATGTGAAGAAAGTCTCACTGACACATATTTGTAAGTCTTTAAAAGGATTCATATAAATGTAAGATTTTTCCATGTCCTTAGGAACAGTAATAATATTTAAGAAAATAAGACTTTGATTTACACTCAAACTGTTGTTGTTATTAAATGTAACCAAAAGACAAAACAGCCACACTGAATATACCAGAGTACAGGTATTAGTGATATGTTAACATGATACTCTTTTTCTGAGTTGTAGTGGAAGAGTAAGCACAATAACTGTAGCAACCTGAAACTCCTTTTAAATAAAGAAGTACTAAGAAAAATTATGCAACTTCTTTTGGGTTACCTTTAGTTCAAAGTGAAATGGTATGAGATGGGATGAAAAACCCACAAGACATTAGAATGATAAATAATAATAGTGTCAAACCTACTGTACTCCAACATCTGAGATCTGCTGCTTGGGCATTAGTTGCAATTAATAAACATAGGATTGAAAGAGACATTCTGGCTTTAGCCTAATGGTTTAACGTTATAGGGAATAGCCCTGCCTCTTCTACCAGATCACACAAAAATGGAATATGATATCAGAAAAAGACAAACGCATGTTCAACCACATCCTTAGTATCCTCTTAAGAATGAATGTTCTCATTTTTTGCAGTATGAACAGGCTGAGAGTTTTCCAAATCTTTATTTTCTGGTTCCTTTTTGCTTAACAATTTTTTCCTCAGTCCATCTCTTTTCTTTCACATTTTACTATAAGAGATCAAGAGGAACCAAACCATTCCTTCAACAATTTGCTAAGAAACCTCCTCAGCTAGATACCCAATCTTGTTACTCACAAGTTCAACCTTTCATGAAACACTGGAACACAGTTCAGACAAAGTCTTTGACACTTTATAGCAATGATCACCTTTCCTCCAGTTTCCAGTAATACATGTCTCATTTCTTTCTGAGATCTTATCAGAATTGCCCTTATTGTTCATATTTCTAGCATGTTTCTCAAAACCTATCACAAAAACTGATATCAGCAAGATGGTAGAATAGACTTCCCAGTCCATATCCTTCTACTGAAACAGCAACTTGAACAACTATCCCACATACAAATACAACTTCACAAGAGCTAACAAAGCCAGGTGAAAGATTACAACACCTGTGAGTAACAGAGAAATTTTAAAAGATGAATTGAAGAGGTTAGAAAGGAAAGTTTTATATTACCCAAGTTTCCTCTCTCCAAATCCCAGGCAACGCAGAATGGAAAGGAGAGAGGGAAATGAGCACTAGACTTTGCCTCAGACTCTGGGTTTCCAGGCCTATCCCACGGCCAAGATGGTCTGGCAGCCCCAGCCTCCAGACTACTCTCAACATCTATCTGATCCACAGGGCCTCAGGCCTCAGCTTAGCATCAAGCCAGCTTAGAAACTCTAGTCATCTGGCCAGCACTTGCAGATCCAGTCTTCAAGCCAGTCCCTATGGATACAGGATCCAGGTCCACCAGCACCAGGCAAATCCCTGAAGCTCCAGGCTTCAGACCTGCCCCAGATTTCAGACTATCCCAGAGCATAGCCTCAGGCTTTGTACCCTTTGTACCCTTCCCCCCATTCAACAACACTAGCCTCAGACAGCAGGCTGCAACCATGGACATAGGCTCCAGGCCTACTCTAGCAGATCCAGGGTTCAGGCTCATTCTAGTAGACCCCAGTGCCAGGCCAACCGCCATGGATGGAGGCTGCAGGTCTGTCCCTGCAGAGCAAGGACTCAGGCCCAACCCTGTGGACTCAAGTCCCAAGCCTGTCTCAGTGCCATGTCAGCCCCCATTAATTCAGTCTCTAGACCCACCTAGTGGCCTCAGGTGCCTGACCCATCCCAGCAACTGTCAGCTTCTTTGGACTCAGGCTTCAGATCAATTTCCATTGATACAGGCTCTAGACCTACAACATAGACCCAGGCACCTGGCCCACTCACATTCTGACAGGCACCAAGACAACCTTGCTGAGGTCTCCAGCAGCTGGCCCATCTGTGGGCCATGCCAGACAGGCTGCCTTGAATCTCTGGATGGGGTGACTGGTGAAGGACTCTCCTAAACAAAGCCAGTCTACAAAGGCTGAAATTCATCCCTATTTCTTCAAACGTACACAAATCAATATAAGGCAATAAGAAACATGAAAAACCAAGGAGACACAGCACCACCAAAGGAACACAATACCCCGAAGAAATGGAGATATGCAAAGTGCCTGACAAAGATTTAAAGATAATTTTTTTTCAGGGAAGCTTAGAAAATATAAATAAAATATAGAAAAATAATAAAATAAAATCAGTAAAACAATAAACGATCAAGATAAGAAATTTAACAAGGAGATTTAAATTATTTAAAAAATCAAACAAAATTTGGAGCTGAAAAACAATGAAACAAATAAAAAATGCAATAGGAATGTCACCAGGAGAATTGTTCAAGCAGGAATATCTGTGAACTTGAAGACAGGTTATTTGAAAATATCCAGTCAGGAGAAAAATAAAAAAGGATAAAGAGGAATGAATAATGCTTGTGGTATTAATAGCAGGGCATCAGAAGAGCAAATATTTAATTTATAGGAGTTTGTGGAAAAAATAGAGAGACAAAGGGATAGAAAGCTTATTTTAAAAGATAATAGCAGAAAACTTTGCACATATGGAAAAAATATAAATATTCAGATATAGAGTACAGAAAGGCCAAATATCCCCAATCAGATTCAATCCAAACAAGATTACATCAAGAGATATTATAATGAATCTGTCAAAAATCAAAGACAAAGAAAATATCTTGAAAGCAGCAGGAGAAAAGAAGCAAATAACACATAAGGGAGTTTCAATAAAGTTAGCATCAAATTTCTCAGCAGAAACATTACAGGACAGTAGATAGTGGGATGATATATTCAAAATGATTAAGAAAAATAACTGCTTATCATGAATACTGAATATTAGACCCACTTGTATGGTTCCTGAAAGAGACTCACTTCAAATGTAAGGATACACATGGATAGCAAATACTAGATGACAAAAGATATTCAGTGCAAATGGAAAGTCAAACAATGTAGGGGTGACTTTATAGGTTGAGTATATCTTATCTACAATGCTTGGGACCAGAAGTGTTTCAGATTTAAAAAATTTTTGGTGGGGGGAGGGGAATTGGAATATTTGCATTATACTTACTGGTTTTGCATCCCTAATCAGAAAATCTGAAATCCAAAATGCTCCAGTGAGAATTTTCTTCAAGCATGGCCGTTGAGCATCACACAGGCATTCAGAAGTTTCAAATTTGGAGCATTTTGGATTTCACATTTTCAGATTAGAGATGCTCAACCTGTACTGTATACCACAAGTACCATTGTTACCATTTTGGTATATTTTCTTTCATGAGTTCAGAATACATTATGATCAAATACATAGCTGCCTTTTTCACCTTAGAATATTGTGAGGATATACTTATGATATTAAAATGTCTGAAAATGCTTGTTTCACCTGTTTTTACTCTTATAAATAAAACCGTGATGAAAACAGCAGCAACAATATCAACAAAATGTAATATTACTTAAATTTATAATTGTCATGCACAAGGCTCACTCTTCAACATGTATTATGTCATATAATCCTCAAAGACACTTTGTCAGTCATTATTAGCATCATATACATTTTATAGATATGGAACCTGGGAGATCCAATTATTAAAATAATATGGCCCATAGCACAACAAATATAAAGATGTCTTCTGTGGTGCGTGACACTACATTTTATAGTTACTAAATCTCTCTTTATGTTTGAGCGGTGTGGACAGTGGGACTCCCGTTATAAAGTGATTTGTGTTCATGTGCTCTTGCTCACTCTAGGCTCAATTATGTACCACTCTTTGAATGAGGGTGTGAACTTTTCTGCCCAACACAGCCTGGCAGTCGTCTCCAAGGGAAGGGTGAGTGAGGTCAAGGGATAGCCATAGGCCCTGTCTACTAGCACCACCACTTTTGAATATACCTCTCTTTACTCCACCTCACACAGATGGCAGGACCCACCTGAAGCACCAGACATACCAAGTGACCTACATGTAGGACTGCAAAGTAAGTGGCCCCACCCATTGCTGCCCACAGCACTGACAGAATTTTTTTACAACTCCTCATCCTTGGTGTTCTCATGAAACTCCAGAGTAACAAAGATAAAGTAATAGATTGAAGAAAGACTCTTATTCTCCCCCAAGGAGTATGGCTTTTCTTATTCCTTCTATTCTACTCTTATCCTAAAGCTATCTTGAGTAATGCTCTCCAAATGGAAATGAGCTAACCTGAGATGCACTTATTAAGCAGCCAAGTTCTTTCTCCATAAAAACCTAACTTGTAGATTTTTTAAAAATATTTTTCTCCAGTTGTTTAATTTAGCTTAGTTTATATCCAACAACAACAACAATGGAAAAGAAAACCTCTACCAAATGATATGAATACCCATATATAGATTTTTCACATTTGCTTTCAAATCTAAAAGAAAATAAGATTTGAAGCTAATTTATGGTGATTATCTTTAGACTAAGACCTGAATCAATGGAAGCTTTCACAATTTGTGCTACCATGGATTGTGCTTGAATTAGGTTAGTCAATGTCTAACATTCTCTACTTCAATTTACATTCACCAATAGTTACCATAACATTTTTATTCTCTCCCAGAATTCTGCTACTGTCTTCTCTGCCCTGGCCTCTAACTTAGCCTGCCACTGTGAAGTTTGTCTTGGTTCATTAATTCCTGTGTAGGTTTCTGACATGCCTCCAAGTCACGGAGAGGATTTGTGGCTCTGTAAAGCTCTTGCAAGCACCTAATCCATGAGGGTCCTTATAGCTGTGCAGGAGTCACCTCTGGCTCTGGGCTGCCCATATCCACAGGCACAGCTGACTGGTTTTCTCTTAGGTCTCAAGGCCAGGTATTGCACTGGACCCAAGACTTTAAGGCTGAGTAAGAAACTGAACTCCTTAGGAATGGAGGGAAGCCTTTAAGCCTTTTTACCTTATTATCCAACTCTTCTCTTTGGGGTAGTGAGAGCTACAGCAAACAAAGACCCTTTCTCTCTCTTCCCTGTAGAATTTCTTGACTAATATTAAAGCTGTCTCAAATATCCAAGTTCTGCTATCAATTTTATTTCTGATCATGTCGTTTGTGGCTATTCTTTCCCACCAGTCAGGACAGACTTGTCCATGTTACCAGTGCACTTCATTTCCTTTATTCATTCTCAAATCCCACCTGCCAACACACTTAAGGATTCTATAAAAAGTCACTCAAGTTTCTTATTTATTTCCTTCTCACATGGTCTAGTTTATTGAAAAGAAAACTAGCTTAACATGTGAAATAGATACAAAAGAAAAAATCTATAACCAGCTAATAGAAATATCATCATCATCATCATCATCATCATCATCTCTAACAATTACATAGTATTAAAAGGTACCAGGCACTAATATAACTGCTTTACACATATGAATTCTTTCAATCCTTACAAGTTAACAAGGGAGGCAATAGTATTGTCCTTATTTTACAGATAAGGAATCTACAGCACAGAGAGAATAAATATTGTGTGCAAGGTCACAGAAACAGTAAATCATAAAGGCAGCATCAAAACTGGATTTTGACACCCTGCTCTAAACCCCAGCAACATGCAGCTTTCCTGCAATGTCAATTCTTGATGGCTTCCACAAATCACTATTTCATGTAACCAAACACTCTGTCTTTTGAGTTTCTAATTCTCTCCTCAGTGTGTATCACGGTGAATTTACCCTAAAGGGATACTTAATGAGAAATTGAGCAGGTATGATTATCAAACGGGCAAGTATAAAAACTGAGCTTGAATATCCACAACAGAATAGAAACTTTGACACCTGCATACCAATATGTAAACTATATCAAAACGTTTTTTTTTTTTTAATTTCCAACAGTTATTTTCAGTTTGGGGGTACATATTCATGATGGGCAGGTTTGTTACACAGGTAAATGTGTGCACTGGTGGTTTGCTGCACAGATCATCCCATCACTCAGGTATTAAGCCCAGTATCCACTAGCTATTTTATTCCTGATTCTTTCCCTTCTTCCACCCCTCACCCTCCAATGACCCCAGTGCGTGTTTCCCCCACACCATGTGTCCATGTGTTCTCGTCATTTTGCTCTCACTTGTAAGTGAGAACATATGATATTTGGTTTTCTGTTCCTGTGTTAGTTTACTGAGGGTGATGGCCTCCAGTTCCGTCCATGTCCCTGCAAAGTACATGATCTCATTCTTTTTTATGGCTGCTTAGTATTCCATGGTATATGTATCACATTATCTTTATCCAGTCTATCACTGATGGGCATTTAGGTTTATTCTATGTCTTTGCTGTTGTAAATAGTGGTGCAGTGAACATATGCGTGCATGTCTCTTTATAAAAGAACAATTTATATTCCTTTCAGTATATACCCAGTAATGGAATTGCTGGGTCAAATGGTATTTCTGTTTCTAGGTCTTTGAGGAATCGCCACATTCTCTTCCACAATGGTTGGACTAATTTACACTTCCACCAACGGTGTAAAAATGTTCTTTTCTCCATGACCTCACCAGCATCTGTTACTTTTTGACTTTTTAATAATAGCCATTCTGACTGGTGTGACATGGTATCTCATTGTGTGATTTTGCTTTGCATTTCTCTAGTGATCAGTGATGTTTAGCTATCAACAACTTTTATGTAACAGTATGGAAAGCATTGCCCCATTTTATGGAGGAGAAAACTAAAGCTCAGAACATTCAAATATCTTGACCACCGTCATGTATGTAATGGCTGAACTATTTGATTATAAATTGTATATTTTTTTCCACTTTAACACACTTTCCATTCAATAAAGATAGTCTAGTAAATTGTATAAATGTCATAACATACTCTCTTACACTTAATCCTAGAGGCAATTTTCTTCCGCTATCAATATCCTGTGGTACTCAGAAAACAGATCCACCACCTCCATGGCCTTCTCCTCAAATTCAGATTACCCTCCTGAGACATTCAAATGTGGGCAGTGCCTAAGGTAGAGCTAAGAGGAACTGTTAGATGGACCCGGCAAACATTACACAGAGACAGTCTATCATGTATGCTTCACAGCCACACCTTTAAAGTTTTCTGCGATTCCACAAACAGCTGAAAGTATTTTCTTCAATTTCTCTAGTCAGCTCATTCAGTGATAGAACATTCAAACTAACTTCTCTGCTAGGGGATAGCCAATCACTTTGCCCAAAAAACATTTGCAAAGAACAAAGTTTCACTGTTCACGTTTTTTAGAGTCACTATGGTGTGAAGTACAGAAAAAAAAAAAAAAAAGCTTTAAAAAAGCAACAATCAACTAATTCAAGTCCAATGATAGTAATTCACTATCAGTGTGAACATGGGAAAATATCCTCCAACCCCAGTTTTAGTTAATTTACCTATAAGTATATGCAAATAATATGCATTGATTAAAAAATAAAATAAAATAAAAAGGAAAGAGGAGGTAGAACAAAGTTTGAAAGTGCTAATGTCTATCTTTCAAATCATACAGACAATAAATATATTCTTTAAAATTAAAAAATCTATGTATGAGGTGGGAGGATTGCTTGAGCCCAGGAGTTCAAGACCATCCTGGGCAATATAGTGAGATCTAGTCCCAACAAAAAAAATTTAATTAGGCAGGCATGGTGGCATAAACCAATAGTTCTAGCTACTCAGGAGGCTAAGGTAGGAGGAACACTTGAGCCCGGGAGGTCCAGGTTGCAGTGAGCTGTGATTGTACCATTGCACTCTTGCCTGAACAACAGAGCAAGACCCTCTCTCAAATATATATATATGTATATATGTGTGTGTGTGTGTACATATATATATATATATATATATATAGGCTTTATATCTAACTCTAGGCTCTATTATGCACCACTCTTTGAATGAGGGCTTGAACATATGTATTTTTATTATTTACATAAATATATAATACATATATATGCATACACATAATATTGTTATTAATTTTTTGGATTAGAGAGAGGCAGTAAATGTCACTGTATCTCCCACTGTAGAGTTTAGAACCAGCTAAGAAATAAGAGAGAAGAAAAGGGCAAATCCTTATCAAAATGCCTGATTTATTGACAAAACTGTTCAAAGACCGTAACTTTAGTTCTGCAGCTGGGTTGGGTTCCTTAAATATCTCCAATATTGGGCATGATTATTCCTCTACTTATAGGTAGAGTAAAATAAGCTCTAGTCACTGGCATCTAGCCCAAATGGAAATCTACTCCTGTGTCCTGAAGACATGTGAGCTCTGCCAAGAGCAGACCCAGAAAGCACAAAGCCAAACATGCTAAGCTCCTTCTACCAGATTTATCAGTAAGATAAGTCAATAAATTCCCTCAAAAGAGGAGTCAGTGAGGAGGAAGAGCTGAAAGTGTTCCTTTAATATTTTTCTTCTGTGGAGTGGAAATTTGCTCCTCATTATAAATTCACAAGGATGATGTTTTTAGCTCAGAACTCTCTTATGCATACCTAATTGCATGTTGAATATTTCAATTCGGATATAACACAAGTATCTAAAATTTAAAAGCCTGAAATTGAATTAGTAATCTTATTTCTTAATTTATTCCCCCTCTAAAGTGCCGCATCTCAATAAAAGGTACCACTCTCCTTTCAGGGACTCAGACCAAAAATCTAGGCTTTCCTAATGCTTCTCTATCTTACTTTATTGAACTAAACACGAGATCTTACTTAATTCTACCTTCTAAATATTTCATATAAATCTCAATTCTCTCCCCATTCCCACCAATATCATTCTCTCCCAGGACATTGTCTTCTCCTGGATTTTTGTCTTACGTCCTCTTTTTCTTTTTCTACTCTTGCCCTCTACCTTATCATTTACTTGAACCAATTCTCCTAGCAATACTCAGATTTACTTTCCAAATATGTAAACTGAGTTCCATTTATCTGATGCCAAGCTATGATTTCTTTGTATTTCAGCTTAAATCTTAAAGGACTTTATAATCTTCTGTAGAATTAGTTTACAGCATCCTATTATTTACTTTGTCTTATGATAATACTCAACATACTTTAATTGCTTTTAATATCTGTCTTCTCCACTAGTTTCTGATTTTCATCAGAGAAGAGACCAGGGTCAAATTGTTCACAACTGTACACAGAATTCAAGCATCACAGCTGGAGCATAACAGGTGCATAAAAATATTTAATGAATGAGTGAGCTCTAAATTATCATATTAATCTTTGCTGATATTGAAAATATCTAATACGAACTATAAATGAGTCAGTCAAAAACCTCTGACCAGTCAGCTTGCAGGAATGATAGTCTAAGAACTTATCAGATTTTTCTCCTGCAGAAAATAACTATAAGACCTGGAAACAATACAAAAAGCAATTTCATAAAGGTACTGGAAGTTAAAAAAAGCAGACAGATTCTGGCATGAGTACATACTCAGAGGAAGAAAGTGGGGTGATTTACAAATAAGTTCCCATCTTTATGGCTTTTAGCTTAGGAAAGTACAGTTGGTACAGTGAGATGCTGATTGAAAAAATATAGTCTCTGTTGCCTAGGTAACCAAACAACTGAAGCAAAGTGAAACATGGTTGTTGAAGACAGCAATGAAATCTGAGAAAGAAAAGAGAGCAGGGAGATTCCCCATTTGTGTCTACCTACATCTCTGATTGAGGACTGGGCCATAAATATTTAGAACAAACCAAAGCAGAATTTCAGCTAAAGCAGAATTTCAGTTCATATAATTCTGAGCTGAAAGCAGAGCTACCACCCAAAAGTCTGGGTTTTCCCTTTGTGTCCAGATTTTTTAAAATGCCTGCTCAGAATGAGGAGGAGGAAGAGGAAGAAGAGAAACAACAATACTAGTTGGAAAAAGTAATAGAATCCTGAATATTCACAACTTTATATTCATAATGTCTAGGATATAATTCAAAATTACCTGATGCCTAAAGAACCAAGAAAATGGAAAATATTCACAAGACAAAAGAAAATCAACTTTCCTCAATCCCTAAATGAACACAATGCTAGAACTACCAAATAATGAGCTAATGATTACATTTTAATGCTAACAATACTATCACATCACATTTCAGTGCTATAGCAGTTAATCTAATTAACTGTTAGAACTTTTCTAAATAATACAAAGTAAAATAAGTGTACAATACCTTTTTAAATATATAAAAATCCAGCAAAGAAATAGAACATATAAAGAAGAACCAAATGGAAAGGTGAGAACTGAAAAAATACAATATTGAAATTTGAAAATCATTGGATGGACTTAACAGAGAAATAAATATTACAAAGGAAATAGTACATGAACTTAAATGTACATCAATAGAAATTACCTTAGGGACTTCTCATGAAAACCATGGAGGCCATTAAGAAATTGTAACACATCTTTAAAGAGCTGAAACAAACAGAATCTTGCCAACCAGAATTTTCTAACTAGTAAAAATGTTTGTCAAGAATCACAGAAAATAAAGACATTTTGGATAAAACAAATTAAGAACATGTGCTGTCAACATTACTCCATTAAAATAAATGCTAAAGGAAGTTCTTCAGGTTAAAGGCATACGATGTAATGTGAAAACTTAGACTCTCAGTGCAGAAGAAAGAATATAAAAAATGTTATGTATCTGGATAAATGTCAAAGACTTTTTTTCTTTTTGATTTATTCCTCTTAAACTATACAACTGCTTAGAACTAAAATTGTATTATCTTATGGGCTTTATAAATGTATTTAGATAAAATTAATATTATGATATACATTAATTTTCTATTGCTGCCATAATAAATCACCAAAACTTAATGGATTAAATAGCACAAATTTATTATATGATAGATCTCTAGGTCAGAATATCTGATTAGAATCTCACCAGGCTAAAGTCAAGGAGGCCGTATTTGTTTTTCTCTTAAGGCTCTAGGGAAGATTCTGCTGCCTTGCTCACTGGGTTACTGGCAGAGTCTCTTGTACGTGTAGGACTAAGATCTCTATTTCCTTCTGGCTGTCAACTAAGGGAATTCCTAATTTCTATGGGACACTCTTATTCCTTGTCTCATGAACCTCTTTCTTTAGCTTCAAACAAATAGCAGGTCAAATCCCTTTTTCAATCTTTTTTTCTTTCTTCCATTTCATCTCTGTAACTTAGCTAACAAAAATTCTCCTCCTTTAAAGACATTATGATTAGATTTGGCCCACCATATAATCAAGGATAATCTCCCCATCTCAAATATATCTGTGAAATATGTTTTGCCACAGAAGGTAACATATTTACAAGCTCCCAGAAATTAGGACATGGGGATCTTTGGGAACCTATAGTTCTGCTTATCACACAAAATTACTAAAATTTGGGGAAAGAGAATATACAACTATAGCACTGAAATTTTAAAATATTTTACAGAAAGTAATACAATATTAAGTGTAAGGAAAATATAAAAAGTTAAAAAAATGCAACCACAAAGACAAGCATTTTTTAATATTGCAGAAAAATATAGCTAAAATTTTATAGGCAATTTTTAAGAATTGTAAAACAAATTCAAATTTTTTAAAGTCTGTCAAGAAAGGAGGAAGTGAGGACCAAAAACAAAGACAAAGAGAAATAGTAACAAATGGTGAAAATAAAATTCAAACATACTGATAGTTACATTAAAGTATAATGAACTAAACACACACCAATTCAAAGGCAAAAATTGTCCTAATAAAATTTAAAAGATAAAAACAATTATATGATATCTGTAAGAAATGCATTTTTAACATAATGAACAGACTCAAAGTAAATAAAGAGAAAAGGACATACAAACAGTAACCATAGAGTGGAGTGACTGTTTTTACCAGATAAAATATATTCAAAGACAAAAATTATTCTCAGAGGAAAAAAACTCTGACACAGAAGGCCATATATGATTACATTTTTATGAAGTGTTCACAAAAGGCAAATCTGAAGAGACAGAGAGTGAATGAATGGTTTCCAAGTGCTTGAGAAAGTAACTAATGGAGAATTACTGCTAATAGGTACAGAATTTATTTTGAGAATGACAAAATGTTTTGAAATTAGATACTACTGATGGAAGTAAAACTCTGTGAATATACCAAAACTAACTGAGCTCTGCATTTCGAAAGAGAAAAATTTATGATATGTGAATTATATATCAATACATCTATTATTTAAAAAGTATTCTGAGAGTAAACATATAACTCATAATAATAAAAGGGTGAATTTATCATAAAAGACAGGATAATCATAAATATGTATGTACTAATTAAAGAGCTTTAAAATACATAAAACAAAAATATTACAGTACTTAAGGGAGAAATAGACAACCTCACAATCATTGTTAGCTATTTAAAGACCCTCTTCTCACTTGATAAAACAATTAGACAAAAATATAGCAATAATATAAATGATCTGAACATTATCTACCACATTAAATTAATAGATAGACAACTGATGATAGATGATAGATTAGATAGAGAGAGAGAGAGAGAGAGATAAAAGAAGGGAGAGAGGAAAGGAGGAAGGAAGGATGGAAAAAAGGAACTATACCCAACAGCAAAATACTCACTTTTTAGAGTACTTAAGGTGCTTTTCCCAGAATGTATCATATAATGTGCCATAAAAGAAGTTTCAATACATTTAACAATATTGAAATCACACAAAATTTGTTTCTGAACCTCAATGAGACTAAACTGGAAATCAATAGCAATAATATAACTAGGAGAAATACAAATATTTGACAATTAGAGAACATACATTCAAATGATAGGTGCGTTAAAGAAGACACTCAAGAGAAATTATAACATCATTTAAACTAAATGACAATAAAAATATAACATATCAAAATTACAAACTATAGGTAAAGCAGCATTTACAGAGATATTTATACATGTAAATTTATTTTATTTAAATTAATAAAGAATTTTTTCTTTATAAATAGAAATTTTATTAA
>NW_012118522.1:943613-990417 GCF_000951035.1 Colobus angolensis palliatus
TTGCTTAAACCTGGGAGATGGAGGTTGCAGTGAGCTGAGATTGCTCCACTGCACTCCAGCCTGGGTGACAGAGCAAGAGTCTGTCTCAAAAAAAAAAAAAAGAAAAAAAGGAAAAAAGAAAAGAGAAACACATATCAGAATATCAACATAGAAAGAGGGTACATCAGTACAGATCCTACATACAATGAAAGCACAATAATGGAATACTATAAACAACTTTATGTAATATATTAACATCCTAGATGAAATAAATTCCTTAAAGTCATAAAGTACCTAATTCAACCAAAGAAAACACAAAATCCTTGAATACTTTATATCAATTAAAGAATGAATGTATAATTTTAAAATCTTCCCACAAAGAAAACTCCAGGATCAAGTAGCTCTACTGTTGAATTCTATCACATATTTTTAAACCAATTCTAGATAAACTCTGTCTGAAAATAGTGAAGAACACTTCCAAAATTCCTTTATCTGAACAGTGTTACCCAGATCCCTAAATCAGAAAATATGACAAGAATTATAAAAGTATAAACCAACATCCATCATGAACATGACTGCAAAAATTTTGAACAAAATTTACAAATCAAATCCGACAGTATAAAAACAGATAAAATGCATCATGACCAAGTGAGACTTATCACAGGAATGGCTAAGTAGGTTTAACATCTGAAAATCAATGTAATTCACCGTATAAAAAGCATAAAGGAGAAAAGCTATATAATCCTTTATCTTTTCTTAGTGGCTTAAATCAACACACATTTATTATTATCTGGGGGTCAGAGTCTCACTAGGCTCAAATGAAGACATCACCAGGTCTAATAGCTTCTGACGACTCCAGGGGCAAATTCATTTCCTTGCCTTTTCTAGCTCCTAGAGGCCACCTGCACTCCTTGGCTCCTGCCCTCTTCCCCCATCTTCAAAGCTGGCAGCACAGCACCTCCAAATGTCTCTCTCTGACTCTGAACCCTACCTCCGTCTTACAAGGACCTTTGCAATTAAATGCTCATCTCTGCATCTCGGGATCCTTAATCATTCATATTGCACATTCCTGTTACTGTGGGAGGTGCCTATCACAGGCTCTAGGGATCAGGCATGGACATTTTAGGAGGTCATTATTATGTTTACCACCATACTTGTCTCAAGGGGCTCCAAAGAAGAAAAGGCTTGGGAATGGGGCTGGACTAGGGCAGGGAGTTCACCCAATCAACAAGCCTCTATCAGAACTGGGAGTGCCACAGGTATTCCTATGGACAGGCTATGAAACAGATGCTGCTGAGCAATTAACTCAAGCTCCATCTTAGAATATCTGGGTTTGGTGAGGTTTGGCAGGCCCAGGAGGTACAAGCTGATGCTTACTGTGATCAGTAGTGAGTTCCTCATCAGTGGAGGTATTCAACTAGAGGTTATGAGATGTTTGACCCTGGTCATTTTTTTCTCCTTTTTAAATTTATTTTGAAATAATTTTAATTGCAAAACTAGTACAGAGAGTTCTGATACGATGTCACCCAGCTTCTCCTAATATTAACATTGCATGTAACCACAGTAAACTGACACTGACACACTTTAACTCACTACTCTGCAGATCCCAGTGGAGCTCCACCCATTTACCCCCAAAATGTCCTTTCCTGGTTGGAGACACCGCCCAGGGTCCCACATGCATTTTGTTGCCATGCCTTCTTAGTTCTTTCCAGCTCAGTACGGTTCCTCAGTCTTTCATCACCTTGACACTTTTGAGAAGGGAGCATTGGCCTGTTATTTTAAGAATGCCCATGAATTTGTGATTGAAAATTTTTATGAACCTTTCAATAGATGCAGAAATAGTATTTGACATGAGTTATAATAAGTATCTGAAAATGAAGAATAGGAGGCAAGTTTCCCAACTTATTTAAAGACAGCAATGAAAATCTGCAGCTAATATCATACACAGCTGTGGCATGTTCAAAAACTTTTAGCCAAGATCAGGAAAAAAGCATGGATGTCTGTTCTCCCCTACTTCACTTTAATATTGTACTGGAAGCACTAGCCAACTCAGTAAGGCCAGAAAAAGTAATAAGGAGAATAAAGATCGGAAAAATGGAATCACGCTGTTTATAGAGGATGTAACTGTGTTTATAGAAAACCCTTTAAAAATCTACAGAAATATCTACTAGAACAAATAAGTGATTAAGTAATATATCAGCATACAAGATCAAACAGCAAAATCAACTTAAGTTTTACATATTAGAAATAAGAAATTAAAAATAATCTTTAAAAATGTAACTATTAGGCTGGGTGTGGTAGCTTATGCCTGTAATCCCAGCACTTTGGGAGGCCAAGGCAAGTGGATCACTTGAGGTCAAGAGTTCCAGACCAGCCTGGCCAACATGGTGAAACCCCCATTTTGACTAAAAATAAAAAATTAACAGAGCGTGGTTGTGAATGCCTATAGTCCCAGCTACTTGGGAGGCTGATATGGTAGAATCTCTTGAACCCAGGAGGTAGAGGTTGCAGTGCGCCAAGACTGCACCACTGTACTCCAACCTGGGCAACAGAGTGAGACTCCATCTAAAAAGAAAGTAACTATTGCAATAGCAGGAAAAACAAGTAGATTTAACAAAAGATTTCTAAGAACTGAGTGATGAAAACTACAAAAAAGTTGCAAATAAAAATTAAATACCTAAAAAAATGGAGAGATATACTATGCTCATGGTTCAGAAAACTAATATTAGTAAGATGGCAATTCTCCACCAATTGGATATATAGGTTTAATGTAATTCTAATAAGATCCTAAGAGGCTTTGTTGAATAAATTGACAAGGTATTTTATACTTTACATGAAAAGAGAAAATAACCTAGAATAGCCAAAAACAATCATGAACTCAAGAGTAAGCTTGAAGTATTAGCTTTATTTGCCTTCATTACTTAAAACAAAGCTGTAGTACTCATGGCAGTATAGCATTGGTATAAGTTGAGAATCCACAAATAAACTCACACATTTATGGCCAATTTATTTTCAACAAAGGCACTAAGGTAATTCAATGAAGAAAAAGTCTATTCAATAAATTGCACTGGAACAACTGGATATCTGTAAGGAAAAAAAAGAAATAATAAACCTCAACCTGGGTTACACAAAGATGTCTTAGACAAGACACAAAAGACTACTAAAATAGTGATAAATGAAACTTCATAAAAGTTAAAACCTTTTTCTCTTTGAAAGACAGTTACAGATCATATAACTGGCAGATGGGAAATTGGAATTCCATTTTAGGTATCTTAGACCCTAAAACCCTAGCCTTTTTCACCACTCCATGCGGTCTCTGGTACTCACTCCGGGGTAAGGTAGTCTGGTCAGAAATAAACAGCATATATCAGCATATATATCTAAAGAAGCCTAGGAAATATTTGATATAATGAGTCAAAGATCAATGATATTAGCTAATATATGTATTACATAAAACTAAACTTTCTGGAAACTTTCTGTGTAGTGTAAGAAAGTAGATACCTTTTGCTTCTTCATATTACGTAGATAACCAATAAAAAAAGATGACATACAAAAGTAAGAAATGCACCCAGAACGGAAATAGCACTGACTGAGCAGGGATCTGGACCCTGGTCTTAACTCCTTACTGACAAGGAGTATGACCTTAAATTTCTGCACTTTAGATTCCCTCTACCTAAAATACAAAGGTTAACTTAGAAGGACAAACCCTCATGCTCCTTTCAGATTCATAATATTAGAAAAGATTCTCTCGTCCTTTAGTCAACAACTTTTATTGCCAAGTTCTAACTGTGCATAGTTCCTCAGGTTGAGCGAGGAGTGTTAGAACAAACAGAGTCCGAACCCCAGATCTGAAGTCAAGACCATCACGATGACTGGCGCTCCCCTTTGGCAGTTGAGCTGCATAGTCCCTGCTGGGGCACCGTCTGTCACAGTCCTATGAAGCCAGAGGATAAAAGGTGGGAAATGTTCACTAGCTGTGGTGTTTTATGTGGTGGGTTATTTTTCACCAGCTGCAGATGGCTCTGCAAGGAAAAAAAAAGAAAGGGCATCTCAGTGACTGGCAAATCGCACCCAACAGCTTCACCAGAGATGAATGAGCTCTCTGTCTAACTGGGAGCTAGGCCTGGAGATTCACTTTGGGGAGAGTCCAGCCTCCTCTATATTTTCTGGCAATCTCCATCCAAACTCCCCACAGGCCTGTGGTGTCCAGTACTGCGCAATCTCACAGCCCCCATGTACTCAATTCACAATGATTAATGATGCGATGCAGTGCCTCAGACTCATCCACCCATTCTAGAAGTCCCTATAAAATAGCAGTTTGTACCTGACCCACAGTAGGTGCTTGACAGGATATTTATCCAAATGTATTACATTGAAAAGTCCTTCATGTCTATCATTGAAAACTACAGATGGAGCTTGTTCTTTCACCTCTATCAAATATTTTCTGAAAATAAAGCTATTTAAGCATATGAGGTTGAGCCTGATTCTATCTGATTGTCGCTGTTGTTCCAAGCCGTCTTCCATTGTCCCAAATTCCTGCTTTAATTTTGAGCTGACTGAAATTGACCTCTTCGACATCCAACACAGCTGGGGTAATGAGAAGTTCTAAAATTAACAATAACAGAGTTAGGGCTTGACCTAGCCATTAAATGGTGAAATTTGTTTGCGGCATCCAAAATATGTGCTTTTTGCATCAGCCAAAATACCACTGGCTGCTCTTTTTCACTTCTCTTCAAAAACTTGCTTTCAGAAAAGGCTCTGACATCCATCATATATACCATAGCATAAGTTTGTCAATGTGATGGAATTCTGAGGAAATTTACATCCTAAGGCATAATTCTAAATGTTTCACGAAAACTTTAGCCAACCATATAAGCAATTCAGCTGGGAGAATTCAGGGAGAAGTTCTGTTTCTTTGTTTGTTTGTTTTTGTTTTTGTTTTTGTTTTTTGAGACAGAGTCTCACTCTGTCACCCAGGCCAGAGTGCACTGGCACAATCTCGGCTCACTGCAAACTCCACCTCCCAGGTGCAAGTGATTCCCCTGTCCCAGCCTTCCGAGTAGCTGGGATTACAGGCGTGTGCCACCACACCCTGCTAATTTTTGTATTTTTAGTAGAGACAGGGTTTCGCCATGCTGGCCAGGATGGTCTCGATCTCCTGACCTCGTGATCTGCCTTCCTCGGCCTCCCAAAGTGCTGGGATAACAGGCATGAGCCACCGTGGCTGGCCCGTTTGATATATCATAGAGACTATGTTACCTAAAAGTAAAATAGGCCTTAACTTTTTGTGTACTCTCCTCCACTACTTCTTCTGACCTTTAGCTACCCATACACCTGATTCACCGTGCTAATGCTTTTGATGCTAAAAGGCGAAATGGATGGCTAATGACTTTAAAAAGCTACTACCAAGGAGTGACTAACGGTCTGGAAAGACATAAGCAGACAGCATCATGAAATACACCTGTGCCTTCAAAGAGTTAATGTATTTCTGAAGGTTTCCTCCGCCTTAGAAAGATATTCCTCACTTTGAAGTAGAAAAAAATCTAGGTGTACCTGAAGAGGAATGCTAAAAGAAGAGAGGCTGCTTTTAGGAGATATTGAACTCCAAACTTTAAATGATTTAAATGCAATCCCCATGTGCAGCTGCTAAACCAAAGCACCTCACCCCAGGGAAGAGATGAGAAATTTTGAGGGCAATTGAACACTGAGAATTCTCATTGTGGCTTAGCAAAAAGTGACTTAGCACATGTGTTTCAGTAATTATGAAGCGTCGGAGTGCTTACTGGCTCTGAAACACAGTCACCAGTATGACAACTTGGGTGCTGGTGTAAGAAGCAATCAGATGAGGCAGGAATGAACACCTTTTGCCTTTGCAATCTGCTCATGCTCTGGGCAACTTTTCTTCTGGGAATGGATGTCTGGGTTGTGCACTCACACCAAGATTATTCATTACTTTTTAAGATTAGCTGTGCAGAGCTAATCAGGGGAAGAAGGAAGGTAGAATATTTATTAGGTAACCACCATGTATTCAGCGCCTACTAGGAACCTGGAATTTTACATATACTCCTTAAAAACAAAAAGTTAAAAAAAATTGTGAGATCTCACATACATTACAGAAAGATATAGAAACTGCAAGCTCCTCCGTCACTCTGCACAAATCATAAAATACAATGTTGCTAGGCACTCAGAGGGCCTCTGCAGATCCATGCCTTAGAACCACCTACCTCTCCCCTAAAGGTTAGCCTCATTTATGTCACCCCTTTTACCATATATATTCCTTGTAAACATGCATTTCTAAAGGCTTGGTTTAATTGTGTTTGTTTCTGAATTATATATAAATAGAATTAAGCAGCATGAACTCCTTTGTATCTGGCTTCTTTTATTCAGAACAAAGTTATGTTTATGATGTTCGTGTTTTTGTTTATAAATGTAATTTGTTCATTTCATTGCTGTCATATTATATTACATGACTATATCACAATTTGCTTATTCAACTGTTGATGGGCTTTGGGTTAGAACTACTATAAATAATCAGCTATGAACATTCTTATACCTGTCTTTTGAGGCAGGTGGGCATGCATTTTTACATATATACTTAGTGGTAGAATTGAGGGTCATGATAGACTAAGGGCCTATATGGTCAAGTTAGTGTAGACAAGTAAGTCCATTATGTTATTCACACCTACAGACATTTATGGAAACTATACACAAGTAGTTTGAAATCAGGAATCATCCAACTGATAATTATCTTGAATCTAATGCAATGTACTATAGTAGACCTGCAAATGGGAAACTCACAAATGGTGACTAAATCAGAACCAACAAAAGTCATTCATTCATTTATTTGACTTTTTTCATTGAATACTAGCTATGTACTACATACTGTGCTAGGAGCCTGCATTGTTCTCTGCAGAGTAGAACTTTCTAATAGAATATAAGAATCACAGAATCGCAGCAGTGTATAACTGAAAAGAGATAATATAGTTGAGGTCATTTATTAAATAATGAAATTCAGAGTCACAAAGAAGTAAAGGAATTTATTCAAAGTCTATAGAGAGCTGTAGGATCCAGGTCTCTTGGTTCTCAGATCCAGAGAAATCTTTTCTGAGAAGGAAGAGTGGGGTCAAGGAAAGGAAAGTTGTGTGCTCATATTAATTAAATTCAACTGTTTCTGAGATTCTATTTTCCCTTTCTTCTCCCTTTTAAAGGCTAAAATAAGAAGTAGACAACTGACCAAGGTACAAAGTTTGTTTCTTCTCTCAGTCTCCAAAGACTTTGCCTCTGACGTAGTCTACATCTTCCTTCCCCAGGTACCTATTCTAGCAACCCTGAGGTGCTTAAGAAACTCAATCCAACTCTTCTATAACATCTATTGATTTTGTTAATACTCCAAAAAGCCTTGCCTTCTAAGCCTCACCCACCGTGTTGCCACAGCATCTATGGCATGAAGGAACCACAACTGCAAGAAAGTAATGCACCTTTTCCAGATCAGATACAAGCTTTCTGGCAAATGAGATTTACATGGTCACTTTAGCCTCATTAAACCTAGTTCAGTTTGTACCTTTCCATACATTTCTCAAAAAGTTTTGAACAGTTACAATTCAGTGATCATAGAAGCTTCATTTTGACCTATTTTTCTTTAAGAAAAAAATAGGACAATGCTATTTTCTTCCAAGACATCATTAGTACTCTTGGATTTCTTCTCACTAAAAATTGGAGAGTTCAATATTCTGCTCAATGGTAGAAAGAGCATGGGAACTGGGAGACAGAATACATGATTTATATCCAGGCTTCCAGACAAACCATCACCTCTGTCTCAATGTTGTTTATTATGTATAATCCATTTGAAAAATTGTTTAATAGTAAGTGCTTAAAAATGTTACCCCCTTTCTGTTTTTTCCTTTATTTATTTTGGCTTAAATTGAGTTCTGAAAAAAGTGCTAATTTAACTCTTCAGAATAAAAAGACTGCAAGGTCTTGTCAAGCTCTGTATGATTCTGCAGAAACAGTGTTGTGTCTAGTTCCAATGGCAGCTACAGTCCCCAGCCTGAATGCAGCAATGTATGAAAAGCAGCATAACTATCTCTGGGAAGACCAAACTAAATTCAGCTTCTCTTGATGACAAATCTCCACTTTGAGAATCTGCTTCTTAAAACAACTATGTCTTTTCCATGTTTATTCTTCTTCTACCTCCCCAGCATTTCTTTTTTAAAATCTGGGGAGTCTCAAAAAGATATGAGGAAGTTCTTTTTAATTCGTCTGTCAGAGTGTTATTACCCACTACATAGAGTCTCATAAGTTGTACCCCATAGAGCAGGCAATCAAAGATTTAAAAATGACATGTTTAGATGAGCATTTTTAGCTCTGGGCTAAAAATCAATACTGGAAAGTGCTGGAACATGGCTCATCTTGCTGTGAAAACACTCAATCAGGGCTCAACCTACAGCAGAGTTAAATTAGTAGAATGCTTATCTTTCAAAGTGTTCAATTGGGAGTACTCAAATTTTGATGCATTTTAGTTGGGTACTAATTAGCAACTAGCTGACTGCTAAATGGACTGTCACCTTTCCTTTCAACAATTCACTGAAAATTAGTCCCTCAACGTTATTTGAACACAGAGGAAATGGGTTGGGAGGGCTAGAGTTAAAGATGGGATTTCATTTGGTGCATTTATTTGAGAACTTTTAGTGTGCTGCTGATATTTAAGGACTTCAGTAAATGCAAAAGAGGGGAAAAGGTTGGGAATGACAGACAGTGAGTTCTGCTCAGCAGGCGTTGATGCTATAGTCAAAGTATGAATGGATCTAGTTCTTTTTAAATGTTAATAAGCTTTTACACTGGAAAGGATTTCATATGTAGTTGCTATAATATCAGGCACTGGCCTATTCTGTGGTTGCTGAGGTAGCTTGGGTGTTTGAATTATTGCCAATATTAGGTGAGAAGGAATTCAAAAGAGATGTTTAAATGTTAATACAAAAAAAATCTTACATTTGAAAAGTAAGTATAAACTATAGGTATTTTCTTCACATCTGTTTCTTAATTGTATTATTTTGATATAGAATTGAATTTCAGTCCATCATGACATTAGTTATCTTAGTAATAGAAAATGCATGAAAGACAAGCATAAGCATGGGCTGAGGTAAGTAGGATGTCTACTTTCCAGTGCTTAGAGAAAAATGTTTTCCTGAGTATGTAGTCATGTTATTGCAGGGTTTGGATCTCAAATCTTCACATTCCTCCCTAACTTCTTAGACAGCAAATGTCAAAGAAACAAAGTGATGTGAGAGGAGGTGGAGTGATAATAATTTGGATCTAATAAAAATTAAATGATAATTGTCTTGGCTTCCAGAAAAAAAGTCAAACCTATCTTAGGCAGAGTTTAATATTGGAATTATAACAACAAAAAATTGGCTCAATATGCTCTTACCAGATGTATGCCAGGGTCTAGATGCCAAAGTCACCCAGGCCAGAAATGGTCCCTACCCAGTCATCTAGAAAAAAGAAAACAAATAGCCATTGGAGAGAAACTGATTGCATTAGTCCCAACCCTGAGTCCAGTAAAACAGAGAAATCAGAGTTCATTGATGTTGAGCAATTGCATTGAGCATTTCTGAACAGGGTGATCTTAACTCTCAGGCTAAGAGACCTATAATTTTAGGTGTATGAAACAACTCCTGATATAGAAACTTAATTGTCAAGAGAGAGAAGGCAGATCCATCATGTGGGAAAAAGGAGGACAGAAAGTATAAATTACAGGATTATAATAAATGTATAGATTCCATGAAATACAAATGATAATGGGTTCTGGAAATAAAATAGCAGATTAAAATCTATCTTAAAAACATGTATGATACCAAGCTTAAAATAAACCTTGAAAGAGAAGGGTAATGAGAAGGTTTATGTCCTGCCTAATAATAAAACAAATATAACTGTGACAGCTTATGTTTGGCCTGTGAGCTTATGTTTTTTGTTGTTTTGTTTGTTTGTTTGTTTGTTTTATATTTTTGAAGCTTTGTTAAGAGGCGAGGGAGGGAGTGGAGGAAGAATCAACGCAACAGAAGTGTACATGGCCTACAAAGTCTGAAATATTCATTGTCTGCACCTTTTCTGAAAAACATTTGATAACCTTCAATTTATAATGTACATATACATTATTTTATATTTTTAAAATATATTTTATAATTTTTTTTAAATCGACTGCCTAGTCTCTACTCTGCTGGAGGAAATGAAAAGAAAAGTCAGTTACCCATGTAACAGTGATCTGCGAATCTTTACTTGGGGCAAACACTGAAATAATAGGGTACCTTTTTCTTCCTTTACCAGCTCCACATACTCACTGCTAAGAAAGATGACCTACATTCCAAAGGACTGGATCGAAGGTTACATACCAGGTATGAGACAATAATCATTGGAAATAAAAGCAGGCCCCAGGACAGCTGATTTCTCTCTTCTCTCCTGAAGAGGAAGTTAAAGTGAACTGAAAAGGAAAGGGAGAGGGTCAGAATTTGTGGAGAAATAAACAAAATATTTGCTCCTCTTGATGACTCCAGCTCTCCTAGGATGTGCCTTTCAGGTCCTTCTCAAAGTTTGGTGGTTCCCTGGGACAGAAAAGACTACCATTTTGTTTCTCATTTACTCCTCCATAGACAAGAAAGACATTGGATGGGGTGTACTGGGAGAAAACAGAGCAGTGGGAAGAGCAGACTGCAGGCAGTGCCAAAGGAAGACACAGGACTCAGGAATATATTCCTCCCTGCCCTTACTGCCAGCTCAAGGCACAGATCCATGCATTTCTGTACCTATGGTGTGGGCCCAGAGTGAGCCAGCAGAGTTCAATGAGGTCACGAGGAATAAGTTAGCCTCCATTGCTATCCCTATCCAAAGGTTGTCTGGCATAGCAGGAAAACTACAGCAAAAATAAGAGGAGGTATGCTTGTGGGAGCAAAGGACTGAGTGAAGAGAAACTGAGCCTTTGTAAAATCACCAGTAGGTGCAGGAGGGTGTCCAGGCAGCCAGGACACTTAATGGGCCACCCCTTAGAGCTAATAGTAAAAAGTGATTGTGGGCAGCCAGATGGCAGCATGAAAGCTGTGTGCTCTTGAAAATTGGATACTAGTAAGTGGAAAATGACCAGAAAAAGGGAACAAACCACTTCATCAAAACCTCTGCCCATGTGTTTTCTGTATATTTAGATGTTTCTGAATTGCTGATGCTTATCCGCTTAACAATAATAAGCAACAACTTAATAATAGCTAACTAGTAAGAACTAAACTACCCTGTTGGAAGAACTAGATAAACATTACTTATGGGAAAGGAATCACTATTATGCTCTCTCTCTCTCCTTCTCAATAGGTCAGCCTCCTTCCTACATATTAGTTATATTTAGAGTGACCACAGAATTTATTTGGAAACTTTTGAGAGTAAAGAGTATGTTACCAATGATTTTGCCAGAACCAGGAATAAACAGATTCTGTCCGGAGCAACCAAGAATGCATGATTACCCTAGCAATATTTGTGCCCTTCATTTTCACAACCACAGGCTTCATAACAATAAAAGCTGTCACAAGGAAGTGCCTACAATGTCAGGTGCTTTACCTATGTTGTGCCATATTATCCTCAAAGCTACCCTATCAAGTAGGTATTATTTTCACAGTTTTATAGAAGAGGAATCTGAAACTCAGAAAGGTTAAGTAACTTGTCTAAGGTCACACAGCTTTGATCCAACAAGAGAAGGTTTCATCAAGCCTGTAATATATGTGAAGTCTTTGCTAGCTGTTTCCGCACTTGATATGCCATGTTAATACTTAACCTTTGAGAAGGGGGTAAGGATGTATCTTTACAGATGAGGAAATAACATTTCAGAGGAGTTATTATGTTATTCAAATTCAACCAATCCAGGAAGTGCAGAAGTCCAAGTTGAACCTAGGGCGCTCTGAACCTGATGTATAGGGTTCTCAGCTCCCCATGCTGCCCTTCAAGGGGCTGAAAGGGGATGTTCTCAGTCTTTCATTGCTGAAGCCCAATTTGGTTAAAAAAAAAAAAACAGAATGAACAGACAGCCGATGATGAAGTTCAGGTTTTCCATTACTTTTATCATTGGAGCTTTGTACTTGTCAAAGATACGTTTGTTTAAGATGCCTAGAAAAAAAAAGCCATGCTAAATTATCAGCACCACAAATGAGGCATAAACCTGCAGCTCTCCATACCAGAACAAATCTAAGATGCTACCAAAATTAGAGAGAATCATGTTTATGTGCAATGTTCCCAGATAGCCTCCTGCAAGGCACACAGCGAACAGAATGCACTCATCCTTACTGACTCATATCCAGGCCTTTCAAATGACTTACATGGAACCAGGGTAACTACACACTCCATCTCTTCAACATTGGGACATGTAGCTGCAAATCCTTTTCGACCCTCAAGTAGATGAATGGTGTGCATATAAGCTATCTAAATTCGTGAGTAGCCAGAGAGAATTGAAGGTGGTCAGGAAGTGTGCAAAAATTAGAAAAACAGTGCCTCAGCCTGCCTTCCCTAGTGACCTGAAGGGAAATTTAATAGAGTTGGTTTTTGTATCATGTCTTATTACCGTATTAGGATCATGTTAAGCGTACTGTCAAAGCCGATACAAGTGAGGTAATCCTAAAGAAAAGACTAGAAAAAGTCTAACAGTGAGTCATTTTCTGAGGGAAAATAGATATTCCCAGGACACCCTCGAAAGCAGAGGTCTCTCTCTGAAAATTAGTTCATCCTTCAGCTTATGAAGTCACCTTCCTGAACATGAGATGAGATTAGGACCATGGGCTTTGCTTTCAGGCAGAGTTGGATTAAAAAGTTAATTCTGGCACTGACTGGCTTCTTTCAGCTTGGGTTAGTTTATCATCTGTGAGACTCAGTTGCTTCCTCTATAAAACATGATCCTAATACTAACTTCCAAGGGCTGTGGTAAAAACTAACCCGAGAGATCATATATGTGCACACCAGGCAAAGAAGACAATATGGAGTCATGTAGTAGAGGCTTAGTGAAGGTTAATTTTCCTTACATTGGTCTAAATGTTTGACCTTCTGTGAGTCACTCAGTTCCTCAAAGTTTCAGTTTCTTGATTTGCAAAATGTAAATGATAAAATTTGTGAGCATTAAACAAGAGAATATATGTAAAGTACGAATCACAATTCCAGGCACAAGTCTAGCACTCAGTAAATATTACTTCATATCCCTCCAGTGCTATTTCTCCAGGCAGACTTTCTATTCAGTTGCACTAGTAGATGCTGCATTATATTTGC
The DNA here is from genome assembly GCF_000951035.1 of Colobus angolensis palliatus. NCBI lineage: Eukaryota > Metazoa > Chordata > Mammalia > Primates > Cercopithecidae > Colobus > Colobus angolensis. Next base: position 956,877 of record NW_012118522.1, read on the forward strand.
CCAAAGTTTGCACAGAATCATAGGCGTTAAAATAGTGCTGCTATTCCTGAGCAATGAAAGAAGTGAATGGTGTCTGCCTGGTTTTGGCCATCACACCAGTTGAACCAATCTAGAATATGTGGCCTTTGCATTAACCCAGAGCCTTCCAGCCTACTTCTACCACTCAACTGCAGCACAGTGACCCACCTCCTGCAGAGGCTCGTTATCATAGACACTGATTTGCCATGCTGGGCCTTGCTAGCAGCTCTCTAGTCACTCACTTCATACTTCTCGTGGCAAATTATATTTGACTTTCAATTTAAAATCCAGAATACTCTGAAATAAAACCTCAGTGTAATCATGGTGATAAAGCAGAGGCACATGCAGTTTTGACAGGATGAGATTTTTTGTTGTTGTTTGTCATGAAGAATCTCCCTCTGCATAGACGTATGCCCAAATCTGACCTCCAAAACCCCCACACACATATCAGGGAATGATAGAAGATTCACTCATCCACACTACCTGGAACTTATAGGGAGCTCACAGAACTAGAAATTTCTTTTAGAAGCAGAGGATTACTGTCCTATTGAAAGTCATGGAGTCTTAGTTAGGCTTGGTTCAGTGAGCATGAAATGAATGAAGTTAGAAATGGAAAGAAGAGCCATATCTCAGCAATAAAGTTTTCATCTTATTTAATCAAACACATATTTGCATATTTCTTTGGCAAAAACATCAGGTTCTCCAGTTGACAAGCTAAAGCAAAATCTGCCAAAGGAAATTGTTTTGGTTCTCTCTCTTGAATAAGAAACATTAACTCCAATTTTTCAGCATTACACTTTGGTGGCTATTACTGCTATTTTCAAATCCATTTGACTGTCATTTTCCTTAATGAATTTCAAAAACACAATCTGGGATTCCGAGTATTTAGAGAAAGGATACTTAATTTCAATAGATTATCAACTGCATGAAAGTTTGCAAAGGTTGGTCAACTCTGGTTGAGTGATCAATCCAAAAGTATTTACATTTGGTCCTAAGCTACAAGCGTACTTACATTTAAGTATGGATGTTGGACTTGTATCATATAAAGTACTTGATATTTTTAGCATCTTGGCCTTGGAAACCTTAAAATTAGCTACAAATTAGGGAATTATTTAAACCTAACTTTTGCAAGCATTCTTCATGATACTTCTTCACATATAATGTTGTCATACTGATTTATACATGATCTCCTCCCTTAATGCCTTCCAACTGGAAAGCAAACCATTGAACAAGCCAAATTTAATTCTGATATTGAAAACTTTATAAGTGCCAAAAATATAAAACCCAAAGATAATTCAACTTGCCATTGGAGATATGTAAATTATATATTAAAATTTACAGCTTATCAGATATTTTCTATAAAAGCATTTCAGCTGCATAGAAAATTGGTATTTATAAATATTTGAGAAATTTCCCTATGCCATAAATTTAAAGAATAGGGAAAACGCTGTTTGCCCCCAATGACATTGTAACCAAGGGAAAGAGCTGTGTGATTCGGCCTCCAAAGAACTGTGCAGGGACTCCCCTGGCTGTATTTTCTTATATCTCCCCATTTGCCACTGATTTCAATGGTTCTTCTTTTTCTCACACCATCTGGTATAATCTGGCCATGATTATTTTTATGACTTAAGAAGAAGAAATACTGCCTCAACACACAAGAGATTTCCAACTTTAGTCTTTGAGAGCCATTGCCAGGAAAAGAAAGTGGGGATGAAGACAAAAATTCCAGAGACTGACCAGATGTGAGCAGCACCTGTTAATGTTCCCCCTAACTTCTCTGTGACTGGGGTAGATCTGTATCATACACTGTAATCAGAAAGCAGTACTGTGCTCAGCCAGCTTCTCATCTTATGCTCTCATCTTAAGACTTCACAGTCTTACTCACAATTAAATTAATGTGACAGGTTGTCTTTCTTGTCAATGAAACCATTGTCCCTGGAATTCCTCTACCAACCATATATTTTTCTCAAGGCCCTTCTTTGGTCCAAGATCCATGTTAATATAATAGTCAATATCTATTGAGTATTTACCTTATATTGGCCAATTTACCAAATTCTTTATATATTTTAACTCAAAATAATGATAGTATTACCATTTCCATTTTACTCATGAGGAAATGAAGGCATAGACTGGTGGAAGCATTTAATGTAAACTCCAGAAGACTAAGTCCCACAAAGTTAGGATTAGCATCTTCTTACCCTTACTGTTCTCCAGAAACAGTACCTTGTTTTCTCAGCCTAGCATTATTAGTAAGGCCACATATTTGATTCTTAACTTTTGAGCTTCTGATTCCTAATTGTCTTGGTGAAAATGTATTTTGAGTTCTAATTATGAAATTTGCACTGAGTCATTACTTTAAGGTATGTGAAGCCAACCAAAAACCCATCTCTAACTACCATCATTGGCTTCTTCCACCAACTGATCCATGGATCCTGACTTATGCTGGCTCAGAAGGTAAGGAAGTTTTGATTCAGTAGAGTCAAGAATATTGTCCCATTCCTGGAGTCAGGGATTCTCTTACGGAAGGGAAGGGAATAGTGTTCTGAGATGAGCCCTCTAAAAATACCTAATCTGCCTCATTGGGAAAGATTCACAAAGGAAGAGAGACAGTATGTTGTAATGGGAATTATAAAGGCACTGTGATGTGGCCTGAAAGTGAGAAAGACACCGGAAGTACAAAAAATTGTAACAATAACCACAGAACCCATTTGTGAAGCATCTGATATATGCCAGCAATATACCAGCGATTGTGACAATGATGATGATGATGATAACAATAAAAAAATGCTTATATAGTGATTCTTATGTGTAGGCATTGTTCTAAGTTCTTTATATATCATAATAAATAGAATCTTCACAACAATCCTATGAGTTACATGTTATTAATATACTCTAGAGATACAAAAGGGACTCTTAAGTTGAGCAATTTGCTGCATGTTGGCTCAAAGATGGGTTCTAGAATATCCTCTCATAATGAAGCCCCAATTTGCAATATAAGACATAGTTTGGTACTGAAAACCCTAAGGACTTGACACTTCTCTGAACTTTCAGACAAAGATGAGTGGGGACGAGGAAAGAAAACAAATAACAATAAAACCTCTACTCAGAAATAGCTACCACAGATATTTCAAAACACAGAAATAAACTAACTTTATAGAAAACAGCCAAATTACTCATGAAATGAAAGACTATGTCTTGGGATGTAAAAATGTTGGAGATTTCATAAATAATTTCAAAGTATATATTTAATTTAATTAATTTATTTATTTATTTAGATAGTGTCTCACTCTGTCACCCAAACTGGAGAGCACAAGCTGGAGAGCTGGTGGCACAATTATAGTTCACTGCAGCCTGAAACTCCTGGGCTCAAATGACCCTCCCACCTCAGCCTCCAAAGTAGCTAGGATTACAGGTGCACACCATCACATCCAGCTAATTGTGTGTGTGTATGTATGTGTGTGTGTGTGTGTGTGTGCGTGTGCATGCAGGTAGATGGGGCCTCATTATATTGCCCAGGTTGGCCTTGAATTCCTGCCCTCGAATGATCATCCCACCTTGTTGTCCCAAAGCATTGGCATTATAGGTAAGAGCCTCCATGTCCAGACTTAAAATAGATATTTTATGAATCTGAAAGAGTTAATGACAAAAATACCATTCTTAAAAGAACAAGAGATTATGAAACAAAAGAGACAGATATAAATCTAATATTAATAAATATGAAAAAAGCTGTCAATTAGAAATTCAGAAAATAAAAAAGTGTAGCCACTGAAAAACTTTTGCAGTAGATGATATAGAGTAGTAATATTAACAGTATGGTATACAATTGCTATAATTGATTGAGAATCATTAAACTGAAAGCTAGTCCTAATGAACTTACCCAAAATGCAGCACAAAATTATAACGAACACAAAAACGTGAAATAAAACCTGTTGTAGTATTAAGAAACTCCAACTATAAATTCAAGAATAAGCAGAAGCAATATTTGAAGAAATAATGACTACAACTTTTTAGGAAAAAATTAAAAACAGGAAAACTCAGATTTAAAAGATACAGTGCAACCTTAGGTTAATTACAAAATAAAAATAAAAAACAAAAGCAAATGGTAAGGTATACATTTATTATTTGACTCAGCAATCTTACTATTAGAAATTTATCCTAAGGATACACATCAATAAACTAAAACAATATATGCACAAGTGTATTCATGGTGGAACTTTTATTATACCAAAATATTAGAATAACTTCAATGCCCATCCATAGAAAGCCAATTGAATAAACTTGATTTATCATCGTAATGGAATATTATACAGCTGGTAAAACAGATTGAGAAAGATCACTATGAATTCATATACAGTGATTTAGAGGATACATCGTTACATGAAAAAAGCACAGAAAAATATAAAGAATATACAGTGTTTTCTGTTAGAAAGTCTGAAAATATGTATGCACATATGTTTATTTTGGCAAAAAGAAATACAAGACAGATTGAAACAGAAACAAAAATAACAACAAACAGGTCACCTAGAAGTGGTGAGTAGGAACAAGATGAAAGGGTTAGGGAAGGGAATAAGGCTTCTCAGAATACACAGTGAAACAAAATGAATATAGAAAGAAAGCAATGTAGTCAAATTAAATAAATTGGTTTGAAAATGTTGGCAAATCTATTAAGTAACATCTTTTTTAAAAGAAGCCATTATTACTATACTTCGTTAGTTTAAAAATACTCGAAATAGAATTCTATCACAGCAAAATTTTGGAAATGCTGATTTCTTTGTCTTATTTTTGTAGGGAGAGTTTCTAAGATCCTTTAGTCACAGTTTAAAAACGATATTAAATATGTATGATAGAAATGTAACAGTAATCTCTAAGAAAATAAAAATAATTTAAATCTTCCAAGCTAATGGGAAAAAAGCATCAAGAAAATTTTGTCAATCAAAGAGATGAAAGAAAAAAAAGCTAAGTGAAAGAGAACCAATACAAAATGGCTACAACATATCATAATGTTTAAAATATACGGAGATTAAAACCAATTTGACAAGGCTGAAGAAATAAATAGTCAAAGATAAAGAATGTCTGAACATTGGACATAGAAATATTCACACATGACCAGGCGCGGTGGTTCACGCCTGTAATCCCAGAATTTTGGGAGGCTGAGGAAGGCAGATCACAAAGTCAAAAGATCGAGATCACCCTGTCTCTACTAAAAAATACAAAAAATTAGCTGGGCGTGGTGGTACGTGCCTGTAGTACCAGCTACTCAGAGGCTAAGGCAGGGGAATCACTTGAACCTGAGAGGCAGAGGTTGCAGTGAGCCAAGATGACACCACTGCACTCCAGCCTGGTGAAAAAACGAGACTCTGTCTCAAAAAAAAAAAAAAAATTATATATACATATATCTACACACACACACACATAAATAAAAATGTGCACCACTGCCAGTTCTCCCACCCTCAGACAGTCAATTCTCTCACTTTTGGGAACCACATGAAAAAAGCCTTGGAGAATTTGGAGAATCTGTAATTTCACAATTAGAAGAAGGAAAGTAAATCTTTTGAACAAATATTATTGAAGCAAGTAAATATTTGTTTAAATTAATTTACCAATGAAAAATTAAATATTAAAAAACCAGAAGAACCTTAAGAAAATGAATTTGGGGACAATATTCTAGGCAGAGCTGACTTGACAATATCCTGAATCCTTCTGCCCAGAATCATACAGACACAAACACACAAACACTATTGTCCTATGATCTCATGGTTTGAAATTCCACCAGTCAGAGATGCATGTGGGTTAAGCATCTAAATATACGAACACATCAGTGTTGATGGAAATTCTCTGCTATACCTGGAGGGCTTGGAGGGGAAAGGGTGAGGGGAGTACTAATTTTGGAAAGTGAAAAGAAAGGAGTGAGTGCACAGATAAATGAAAGTGATGGGAAATTAGGCAACTAGGTGCAAAGACAAAAGGAAAGGAGAAGGTGCCAAAGATACTTCGTCTACTCACAAATCTTGCTTTAAGCTCAGATCACATGTTTAAAAGATGCAGGAAAAAAAGAGTTATCTCATTCTCTCTTCTGACTCCTCCTGAACTGCATGGCTCTTGATAGCAGGCGATGGCATTTATGGCTCTGCTATGAGTCCTTCTGTTATGCCAGGATTAGAGATGCTTTGGCTGCCAAACACAGAACTAAATTAACCTATACCAATATTTCTACGAGCTATTATGTTCCAAGACAAGCCATAGGCGTGAAGCAGATGTTCTCAAAGCATATATTTGACAAAAGATTAATGTCCAGAGTGGTATGTATTCTAAACAACTGATTTATACACATAGATTTTGCACATAACTCCTGTGTTGGTTGAGTTTTTCCTCTTTAGAATTACTTTGATATTTTTCCCCATTCATTTTTCTTTTTTTCTTCGAAAACCTAATGTGTGCTGGGTACCTCAGTGGATGAGGGCTATACATGGGTAAGTAAAACAAGACCCTGCCTTCAGAAAGCCTTGACGGGGTAGCAGAGGAATTCACTGCTGAGGCAAAAATTACCAGATGAAAGAGAGAGGAAAATGTAAAAGTTGGCAAAGAATAAGAGTTCAGTTGGGTGTGTTTTCTTTCAAATCATTTATTCAGTTTTTTTCATTGCTTTCTACTATAAGCCTGATTTCATTAAGAAAGTACTCATGAAATTTCTAAGACAACAGACACAAAAGAAATTTTTCAACAAAATCTGCCTAACATATCTCCCCCATCTTACTCCTTCCACCCCATGGAGCAGACAGCTGGAGTCAGCTGACTTGTTCATATTTGTGTATTTGCAGGGTTTAACCTCTTCACTGCACCGACAAGCCAGGCATGACCATTGAATTGTCACTGTTCTGCCCACAATCCATACTCTCCTCAGAGACAACACTGTTGGCAGTTTTTTAAAGGATTGATGTTGCATAATAGGCACTATGCAAAAAATGCTCAGTCCCCAATGCAGCCTGCTTCCCATACTCCAGAGGTTACACTTTGTGAAGTTCATGCCAGAATGTTCTGCTTTCACTGAGTGCTTAAATGCTCTTAGCAGGAAGAGAGGATAGGATTTGTTCCCCATTGAGACTCCGGAAATAATAAGTAGTTTGCAAAAAGTGAAACCTCTCAGTCAGCGATCTGTGCTTGGGAATGAGCCTTTGACCCATAGGAATTTGTTAAGTTTACTTTCAAACTCTTCATTTTTTAAAAAGTTTCTTCCTTGTTGTTGTAGAGAATTGTTTCATTTGATGCATCACTAGCCTTCTCCTGTTGCTATTTTGTTTTTTTGGTTTTTTTTTTAAATCAAGGGCTGTGTGTCGTACTTTGCCCTCCAGATAAAAACCATTGCGGCTGCAGCCTTTGCTGAGAACCTTACCCAGCAGAGACTGAAGCATTTGCTTCTTCTGATGAACCTGATCAAGCCCATCTTCTACCAGTATCTCGATTCTGAGTGCAGCCCCTCAATTAAAGGAAAAATCAACCTTCTGCAGCCCTGGGCCTAACCCAATATTTTCCCTTGTGTAGTTCATCTCCAGACTTTCTAAACCTGGCTCCTTTCCTGGCTGCTTCCTCCCTGGCCCCTTGGAACAATAACTGGCATTTAAGCACCAACATTTACAAAGGGCTTCCACACACAGAATGGGAGGCAATATAGACTAATCACTTACTGTGAGCCAAGCACTGGGCAAGACACTTGAAAAACATGGCTATACCTAATCTATAAAACTCTGTTGGGTTTTTCTATTCCCATTTTACACATGAAGAAAACAAAATATACATCTCCTCAAGGAAATCTAGCTTCATGATTATTGCGTAAACTACAACAAAATGCATCATTCCATCATCTCAGTACCTGTTTCCTAAAAAGACTTATGATGATCGGAAGCCAACTAGATATTTATGATTCTATCTCCATCTTTTATAATCATCTCATTCATAATTAACTCAGCAACATTTCTTAAACATTTAACCACTTGGACTTTATTGAGTCGTTTTATAGCATTCCACTTAGTTTATGGAAACCACAGTCTTTCCTTTTGAGCTCATATTTCAATGGATTACATAATGATATATTAAAACATGCAAGTGCTGTAGCAAGTGCAAGAGGCAAAAACAGGCTTGGGAAGAGCCCAACTGGCTTTTCATGAGATAAAATTTCAACTAGTGGCTGCCAGAGTGGGGAGACACACTAGAAAGTAACTTTCTAACCTCTAGCTTCTGAATGAGCATTTCAGAAAATGGAGGTTAGCAGTTTTACTGCTATATGGTGTGTATGGCATGATCATGTTCTTTCCTCGTGTGTATGCCTATATTATTATAAACAAAGCAACTGAAATAGGCAGAGTATCCTTTAAATGTTTACAGACTCACCTGGGTTTGTTGCTTTTAGCTGAATTAGCTAGCATATTAGGGTGTGGCCTATGGAAAAGGATGTATTTTTAAGTGCTAGACAGAGACTCTGACCAAGAGCTAAGTCTGCACTAAAGCAGGATCCAAGGTTATATGAGATATCATCCCACATCAATCAGAATGGCTGTTATTAAAAAGTCAAGTATAACAGATGCTGGTGAGGTGGCAGACACAAATGGGAAGGCAAAGTTCAGCCATGTGGAAAGAAGTTTGGCAATTCCTGAAAGAACCTGGAACTACCATTTGACCCAGCAATCCCATTACTAGGTATATACCCAAAGGAATACAAATCATTATACCATAAAGGCACATGTACACAAATATTCATCACAACATTACTCACAACAGCAAAGACATGGAATTAACCTAAATGCCCATTAATGGTACTAGATAAAGAAAATGTGGTACGTATACACCATGGAATACTACACAATTATAAAAAAGAATGAAATCATGTCCTTTGCAGCAACATGGAACAAGCTGGAGGCCATTATCCAAAGCAAACTAACACAGGAACACAAAACCAAATACTGCATATTCTCACTTATAAGTGAGAGCTAAACACTGAGTAAATATGAGCACAAAGAAGGGAACAACAGATATTACTTGAAGGTGGAGGATGAGAGGAGAGGATGAGAACCGAAAAACTATCTATCGGGTACTATGCTTATGTTACCTGGGTGACTAAAGAACATGTACACCCAACCCCTGCAATATGTAATTTATCTATATAACAAACCCACATATATACCCCTGAAACTAAAAGTTAAAAAACAACAAAAAAAGATGGACAGTGCTTTGTAACTAAAATGCATTTGTTTATTCATCCACTTATTCAACTGTATTTACAGAGGATTTTCTATGTTTTAGGTGAGGAGGATGCAGTGATAAAAGCAGACATGGTCCCTCTTATAGTTTTCAGGCTTTAATGAAGCCCTTAAAAAATAAAAATTATATTACAACTACAACAAGTGCTATACAGAAGAGCTTCTTGGTGCTTCAATTTTATGTAGTCAGAAAGGTCAAAGGAGATATTCCTGGGGAAATGATGCCTGTGAGGAGAAGGTGCAGGAATCAGCTCCATAACCAAGGGAAAGAAGTGCATTCAGAAAGAGGGAGAAACATGTAAAAAGATGCTGTTGTGGGAGCAAACAAAACAATTTCAAGGCAATAGAGCTATCAATAAACATAACAAAGTATCTTCAGTCAGAAAGATTATTCTCAGAAATAATACTGGGCTTGGTAAAAAGCATCTCACAAGTTGGAAGGGGGAACTTACAGAGTTCCCCTTAGTGACAATCCACAGTGTCAAAACCAAGCAGTAGCACTGAATGTCTTAAAGAAGGACATGTGAGAACTAAGCTCAGGGATCAAACTCCCAGGGCACTGGGGCTGTACAGGGAATGAGAATGACCAGATAGGTCTACAGAAAGGTCGCCAGGCTGCACGTCAGGGGACCTGGGTCATACCCCTGCCTCTGTTAAATAACAGCTGTTTGACATTTGGGAAGACATTACTCTTTCTGGGTCCACAGATTATGATCACCTTTCTGGGTCTAAATTGTGACTCTGCCCCTTATTAGTATATAACCTTGGGCAAATTACAAGACTAATCTGAATTTCAGTTAATTCCTTTGAACAAATAGAGATTAAAAAATCCCTTCCTCCTTGAACTGTAAGGATCAAATGAGATAATATGTGTAAAGTGCTTAGTTGTAGCAGATGCTGTTGGTCCTCCACCCATATGCCTTGTAGCTGCCAATGTTCCCTGACAGACTTCCAGTTGCCAGTAACTTCATTTTGTGCCTCAGGACATTTTCTCCAAAATCTTGAGAAGTCACTTTGCCCATGCAAAATTAACACCTGCCTCCCTTCCACAGCAGCCATTAGGCAATGGTTCAGAAACTGCACATAAATGCTTCAGTTTCTTAGCCTTTTAAATGGATTACTTCTGAGGTTTGGGTTTTACTCCTTTTCTCAGATTTTCCCATAGAATTAAGCTCCACCCACCCAAATGGAATAAACCACTTGCATTTGAATCTTCATCTCAGGGTACACTCCTGGAAGAACCCAAACTATGACGCTGTACAATATCTTTCATATCATAAGCACTTAATAAATATTTGATTAATTAATGACATGTTTAAAAGAGAAATCCATTATATCTACTAAAGCAAATAAGTTTTCTAAGACTTTAAAGATTGTTTCAGTTTCTAGGAGAACTCTAAAAATTGTTCTAGCACAAAACAACTGAAAAAGATTCATTACTTTTTCCTGGTACAAATAGAAGGGTAGCTATACGGGCAAAGTAAAAGGTAACTAGATTCAAAGCACAAGTCATCTGGACTGTTAAGAAAGCCAAGCAAAGACCTGAAGATAGCAGCAGATGGTATCCATAAATTATTTGAAGGAGCTTAAAGAAGCTGCAAAAAGCAAAATGATGATGCTTCCTCTGGGAGACAGCCCAGACTCCTGTTAGTACTCCAAACTTGGTAGCAACTGGCCCCTCTTCCTGTCTTCCAATATTTCAGGATAGCCAACCATATAAAAATGCAATATATTATATAAGTTTACATTATAGCATTTAAGCACCCTCATGGCAGTGCTAGGTCTAGAGAAGGCTTTGCTAATCAATGAGGGCGAAGCTGTGGACTTACAAGGATTTTTCAAGCTTGTAAGAAGCTTACATTCACAATCAGCTACCCTTGACAATGTCAAGCCTCCCCTTTGGGTAGGGTAGTAATGGTAGCAAACTCTAGCCAATAAGAACAGTATACAAAATAAGTGAACATTCAAGCCCTGAGCCATGTGGGCCCTCATCATGGAGCTCAAGCTAATGATAATTATTATACATTTTCACTATTAATTATTACTACCTTAATAAAAATTTCTTAGGAAAACCATGGTCAGCAGTTTTTCAGATGGAAAACACTAATTTATCCAGTAAAATATGTTTCCCAGGTATTTTTGTGCACATTCAAGCCAAGAGAAGAAAACCAGCTTTCAGACTTTAAATTGATCTTCAAAAATAATAATTTTTATCACCATAAAACAGAAAATAGAGGGTGCAGAGAAACATGTTATCAATGCCACAGGTATGCAATCAGCAAAATATAGACCATGGGAAACTCTACCAGACAACTAACCAAGTTTCTTATGAAAATTGAAGAGAGGTGGAATGTACATGTGTACAAAGGAGGGGAACTATAAATTAAAGAATGCTTCAGGAGACATATGACAATTATGATCATAATTTTCACTATTTACTATGTGATACACAGTAGATGAAATATTTTGTGTGTATCATTTTATTTACCTCATAACCATCCTCTGATGTTACATGTGGCTGTATAACAAACCATTTTAAAACTTAGTGCCTTAACACAACAAACCATTTATTATTTCCCATCAGTATAGGACCACACTGCTCTGGATCAAAATAATTAAGAACCTCGTCTGGGACAACTGGTTTGACCTGGCTCTGCTCCACAGGATATCTCATTCTCCAGGAGGCCAGGCTTGATCTCATGGTACAGGCACAGATTCAAGAGAACAGAAGCATGGGCTTGGTACTGGCACATCTTTTCTTCTACCATGAAGTGCTGCCATAGCACTGACTCAGGAAGTAGGGGGAAAAGATTCCATCTTTTGATGAGAAGAACTGCAAAGTCACATTGCAAAGAGAATGGATACCGAAAAGAGTAAAGAATTGTGGTAATTTTTAAATCAGTCCACAACATCTGCTAATTGTTATGATTGTCTCACTGATACTATAAAAAGAAATAAAAGAGCAGATCTTGGAAGTCTCAAGGTTTGCAGACATTTGATGCAGTCAGGGCAGGGATAGGGTTAGAATTCTTTAGAATCTTCTCTTCGGGCACCTTTTAATTTTACTAACTAGACTTTTCCTCTGTTTCTCTGGGAAACCCCCACTCAATCCCCTGAGGCTCTTATACATCCCTATAGCACTCTCAAATTCTTCAGCCTTGGCTCTCATCATATTGTATTGTATTTCTTTGTTTAACTCCTTGACTTCCTTTAGAAGGTAGCTGTCTGATGGCAGAAACTGCCTTTTCGCTTCATCATTATATCCTATGCATATCAACTGCAGAGTCTGACAAAGCATCACCACACAAGAAAATAGTGTATTATTTGCTGAATGAATGAAAATTCAGAAAAATATGAATGAAAATAATTATGAAAGCCACTGTGTGACTGAGAGGACACAGAAGCATGGTTACTCTTATTATTATTCAAGTGAAGATATAGGAATTCCCTATGATAGAGAAATCCCAGCAGTAAAATGCTGGTTAGCACACAGTCAACTCCATTCTTGCTCTTTTCCCATGGGTAACTCTCTACTAGCAAGAGAACCATAGCATTTTAACACCATAAAAATTGCAGTCAGTTATTTGTCTGCAGGCTCTTGTGCAATTGAAAGCTAAAAGTCTATCAGAGGGTTCTAAACAAGGGTGTGTTTCTTGATTGGATTTCTGTCTACCACAGAGCTTGGAAATAAATTGTCCTCAATTTTTGGTGAGGTATACAGATCTGCTGAACCATTTTCTTTTCAGCCACGTTTCCAATCACTAACTAATTATTTTCTCCAATTCCTATCTAATAAAACTTTATTTGGATCAAAATTGAATAGTCTTGGTTATGTGGAACTAGATCTGAAAAACATTGAGTAGTTAGAGAAGATATTTGAAGATATCAGGGTTGCCTCGTTGGATACAACTAGCCTGTACAATTTCAACTTAAAATTCACTAAAATTTAAAATAATTTTTTTATAAAAGAACAACAAAATAAATGTAATACAGTTACTTTTTTCTGCAATCATTTTTCTTACAGTATTTTAAACTTGAGCAAAAAACATATTAGGTTACATGTGATTTTGCTAAAATAAGCCTCAATAAGACAGACTTCCTGATTACAAGCTTTTTGAAATAAAATTCAATAACAGATTTATCATATTCTGAACTTCAGCATATTTATCAAGCAATTCAGCTCTGAGAAACAAGTTAAAGTCTTCATAAAAATAAAAGAATAAATAAGTAGTTATAACATTTGACCCAGCAAAGTTACCTATAGAAATTTATCTTTCAGATGTCCTTTCATATGTTCACAAAAATGTAATTCAACAATACTTATTACCATTTTTACAGTAAAATATTAGGAACAATCTAAACATTCAATAAAAAGTTGGTTAAATACATCATATATATATGTGTGTGTGTGTGTAGAAATAATGAGCTGTTATGCAGCAGTTAAAATAAGGCAATACACACATATTTATAACAATATGGAACTTTCTCCAAGATAAATTGTTAAGTCTAAAGAAAAAAAGGAAAAAGCAAAGTGATGAACAATGTGATTGAATAATAAAGTTTGTATTAACTATTTTTAATTGGTATAAATATCTGTATTCTCTTGAAGAATGCACCAGACACAAGAGTGATTGTTACCTGGTGAGACATGGGTCTGCAGAACAAGGATGAGAGAAAGAGTTACTTTCACTTTAATTGTTGTATATCTTTTGAATTATTGACCTTGTAGTTGCATTACTAGCCTTGAGCAAAATAATAATGCTAAAACAAGTAAAGCAAAACTTACGTCTGTAAAGCAGAATATTAATGCAAAGGCTTAATTACAATCAATATTTCAAGCAGAGACCAACCAGAAGTTGAAAATAATGAATACTGCTTTAATATATATATATATATAAGTTACAAAGCCAAAGTTTAGTGTATTTAAGACATCTTGTTATGACTCAAGAATTAGTTTCAGTGAAAAATTACACTGGCTTTTCGACCAATTATTTGGTTTACATGCTACTCCCCAAAAAGCCTCTATCTTAACCAGGAAGAGAAAAGGGCACATGCACACACACACACACACAGATAGACAGAGAGAGAGAGAGATACACAATCATGGGCCATCCTAAGACAGAAAAGTGTCACTTGTTTGGATACCTCATTTCTCCAACGGATGAGAAATGAAGTGCCTTCATTTGGTTGCCTTCATTTCTGGCCTATTTTGGAGAAAATGAGATAATCCAAGATTTATTAATGGTGATGGTATCATTTAGAGAATAGAGACTTAAAAAATAAGCACTGTGTTATGCAGAATAACTTACTTGGAAATAAAAATACTAGTTTGCCCTTCGAAAAAGATGAAATGGTTAAACAAATAAACCTGAAAGGACACAACTTCCACTTCTAACTATGACAGTGAGAGTGTGTTCAATCCACACTTCTGCTGAGATCAACTGTAAAAGCCGAATAAAATTACAGAGCAAAAACAAAAGAGTTTGAGGGCATCAGTGAGCACATAGGCAGGTAAGACAAAAGGTTCTGAGATGCCGTAGAGGAGGCAAATGCACTGAGCTGAGCCAAAATTCTCAGCCACTTTTTCTCCTAAAGGCATAAACCAATTTCTCCATGGCAAACAGGGCTTCAATGCAGAAAGCAGTGTCTCTGAGAGTTTTAGCCTTTGTCTTGAAACGAGGAAAAAATAACTGAAGTTCAGTGTGCCTAAAACAACCAGGAATGGAGGAACCAAGACCTTAGAGAAAAGATAACCTCAGAGAATTGAAGACATCATTATTTTTCCCTCAAGCCATCTGCAAATTCCTAGTCGATGTTACTGAGAGGCCAGTAAACAAAGCAGACAGAAGTAGCTAGCACGCTGAAAAGCTAAAATAGAGCTTTTTCAGGAGTCTCAATGGTAGGAAAATGAAAATAGAAATCAGAACCCACCACCAATAAGAAGCCCTGGTAACCACTCCAGTTTTTCAATTAAGAATAGTGAGGGCTAGGTGCAGGGAAAGGGGTAAATAGGAGATAGAAAGGTGCCCATAAAGGCCAAAACTTTGCGTCAAATTACTGGAATCGCTGATTTGAACAAGGTAACCTGCCCCTATTCTAATAGTAATTTAATTTTATTAGAAATTAAATAGAAAATATTAATATCAACATTTAATATTAGTATGTATTAATATTGATATATCTAAGTAAGAGCTTTGCTATCTCTAAGTAGCGTCATAACTCTAAGTAGCATCCTAGCATTTGGTCAATTACAGAACACTGATGAGATTGTCTGCAGTCTCTGACTGCCTTTCAAACCCAGTTTCGTGGAGAATTTCCAAGCAAATACCCACTGGTTGAAGTTATCTGGGTTGCCACCCTGTATTTTCTCAGGCAACATATCATTTTATTACCATCTCTGTGTATATTTTCTTTGAATTCTTACATTCAAACAAATGAAAAGCTCTTTAATGCAGTTTTAAGTGTATTCACGCATATTAGAATGGCTATAATTCACGAGACAGACAATACTAAGTATTGACAAAGATGCCAAGAATGTACACCAACCGGAATTCTCGTCCTATGCTGGTGAAAGGGGAAAAGAATACAAGTTCTTTGGAAATGCTTCATAGAAATTCCTAAAGCTGGAATTACCTACTAATCTACTCTGATCCAGCATTTTCACTCCTTTGTAGATACCCAAGATAAATGAGTGTTGACGTCCACTGAAAGACACATACAAGAATGTCCAGAGAAGAATTACTTTTAACCAAACCACAAACTGGAAACAATCCAAATATCTTTCAACAGTAAAATCAATAAGTAAAGTATAGTATACTCACATTATGGAATCACTATATGAAAGACAGAAAGAATCACTAGTACGCTGATATGGTTTTGCTGTGTTCCCACCCAAATCTCATCTTGAAGTGTAGTTCCCACAATCCCCACATGTCATGGGAGGGACCCAGTGAGAGGGAACTGAATCATGGGGGCCATTATCCCCATGCTACTGTTCTCATGATAGTGAGTGAGTTCTCACGGGTGATGATTTTATAAGGGGCTTTTACCCCTTTTGCTCTCTACTTCTCCTTCCTGCCATCATGTGACGAAGGATGTGTTTGCTTCCCTTTCTGCCATGATTGTAAGTTTCCTGAGGCCTCCCCAGCCCAGCAGAACTGTGAATCAATTAAACTCTTTCCTTTATAAATTACCCAGTCTTGGCTGGGTGCAGCGGCTCGTGTCTGTAATCCCAGCACTTAGGGAGGCCAAGGCGGGTGGATCACCTGAGGTCAGGAGCTCTGGATCAGCCTGACCAATATGGTGAAACCCCATCTCTACTAAAATTACAAAAATTAGCTGGACATGGTGGCATGCGCTTGTGGTCCCAGCTACTCAGGAGGTTGAGGTAGGAGAATCGCTTGAACCCGGGAGGCAGAGGTTGCAGTGAGCCGAGATCGCGCCACTGCACTGCAGCCTGGGTGACAGAGTGAGATTCCGTCTCAAAAAATAAAATACCCAGTCTCAGGCAGTCCTTTATTATAAAACAGGGTGATAATGGACTAATACATACAAATAACACAGACATGTTGCTTTTAAAAAGCCAGAAAATGAAAGTGGACATGCATAATGATTCCATTTTTATAAAGTTCAAACATAAATTCAAAGTTACCTATAGCTGCAATAAGCCAAGCAACATGTAAAGGTAGAGGGCATAGTCACCTCAGGCTTGCCCTCTCTTCAGATACCAGCCTCAAGCTTGGTGTCCTCAGGGCCACCCTCACTTCAGACCAGTTAACTGCAAATTTGTGGGTCTCCACAACTGCCCTGAGGTTCTGTAATTTGCTAGAAAAACTCATAGAACTCAGGAAACTCTACTCTACTTATGATTATATTCTTATTAAGTGAAAGGATACCATTGGAAACAGCAAAGGAAAGGAAGCATAGGGAAGAATCTGGGAAGGTTTCAAATGAGAAACTTCCTTGTTCACACTGACACATTACTGTCCTGGAATAGATGTGTCACAATATACGTAGAGAATTGCCAACCAAAGAGGCTCACTGGAGCCTTTGGGGTCCAAAGATTTTACTGGGGCTTGATTAGTTACTGTTTGCAATAGTTTCAGCCTGTCCCATAGGTTTGGCTTAATACCTTTAATTTCCAGCTTTTCCAGAGATCAGAATTGATCTGTTAAGTCCTACCTTAAATCACAGTCATATTGTTAGAATTTTTGGTGGCCAAAATCCCCAAGCAAGCAAAGACCCTGCTCTCAGATGGGACACTTCAGAGGCCTAGAGATCAGCTTCAAGTAACCAAGGGTAATATCCAGACCTCTCTTGGGTAATATTAATTCTTCACTATCAATATGATGGTCAGAATAGCGGTTACCTTTAAGGGCATGTAATAACCAGAGAGGAGCAGGATCTCATTTCCAGGGTGCTGGTAATGTTCTATCTCTTGGTCTGACAGTGGTGGCACAACTCTGTTTATTTTACTACATTTATTGAGCTGTGCTTTTATGATTTGTATGCTTTTCTGTATGTGTGTTATACTTCAATAAAAATATATACTTAGGGAAAAAAAAATTTAAACCCAGAGATACTACTCAGCCCAAGCAGCTATTTAATAGTATAAAACAGGGAGTGCTATACAATTCATGGCTTCTACCCAGTAGGGAAGCACTTTTCAGGTTGAACTCAACACAGAAGCTGCACTCTTCCTGCCAGAGAAACAGCTGCAGTGAAACCCTTCCTGCTGCTAAGGGGCTGAAAGGCCACTTCAATCCAAAATGGCATAGGTCATGAATGGTGTGTGAGCCAGAAAATATCAATGAAGGATGCAGAACAGTGTAAGAAAGAAAGATGGGGTTGAAAGAAGAGGAAGGAGAAAGGGGGGGAAAAGGAGAAATAAGATCAAGACCGAGTCAAAATATTATTTCTTTAGCTGAATATTCACTCAAGTCTTACCATTTCCCAGAACAGTCTCTGAGAAAGGATTTGTGTACAAGTGATTTATAAGAGAGTAAGGGAGTTGTGATTTATAAGTGATTCATAAGAGAGTAATAGGACAGTGAAGGGCAGCAATTCAAGCAAGGTAGCCATCTTAGGCACAGTCCCAGCCTCAGCCTGATCCCACAGAGGAGCCCTATAGTATAAGTTGTGCCTTAGGGTTCATCTCTACTCAGGGCAAGGGAGCTGGATTTCCATACTCCTCTACTAGTTGGTCACTTGCTAGGGGCAACATCAAGGGGTTCATAAGCTCCCAGGCATTTGCAACTCGCTGCAACTTCAGACAAAGCAGCTCTAATATTTTGAGGACAGTCCTCCAAAGAGAATTGTCAATGTGAGCTGTTACAAGCTGAAGTATACAGATCAAGACAGAAGCCTACAAACTATGGAAGGGACCTGAGAGGATCACAGTGGAGCAGTAACTGTTCACTACACCAAGTGACATAGAATTGCAAATTCATATGCAAATATGCTATATATTTGTTACACATTTATGTACACTTTCTTGTTTGTTAAATATTTAGTACACCCCAGCCGGGCACAGTGGCTCACGCCTGTAATCCCAGCACTTTGGGAGGCTGAGGCAGGTGGATCACCAGGTCAGGAGATCTAGACCATCCTGGCTAACACGGTGAAACCATCTCTACTAAAAATACAAAAAAACAAAATTAGCCAGGCGTAGTGGTGGGCACCTGTTGTCACAGCTACTCGGGAGGCTGAGGCAGGAGAATGGTGTGAACCCGGGAGGCGGAGCTTGCAGTGAGCTGAGATGGCGCCACTGCCCTCCAGCCTGGGCAACAGAGCGAGACTCCATCTCAAAAAAAAAAAAAAAAAAAATTTAGTACACCCCATTCCTGGTATGCTGGTATGACAGTCATCATTCTCAGTCAATCTTTTATAATGTTCCAAGTTAGATAGTCTTTTACATTATTGTTAAAGATATTTACTCAAACTGGCTGAATTACAGCCAATAATTTCAGTCACTATTTTAGCGATCAGAGAAGGAAGACAAGAGAAAAATGTCTCTGATCTGAATGTAATTTAGTATAGTCACTATGGAAAACGGTATGTAAAAATAGGCCTGCCATATGATTCAGTAATCCCACATCTGGGTACATACCTGAAGTAAATAAAATCAGTATGTCAAAGAGATATTTGCAGTCTTATATTCACTGCAGCATTACTAACAATATCCAAAATATAGAATCAATCTAAATGTCCATTGGTAGATAAATGTATAAAGAAAATGTGGTATACATATATAATAGAATACTATTCAGCCATTAAATAAAGAAAATTCTGTCACTTGAGACAACATAAATCCTGGAGGAAATTATTTTAAGTGAAATAATCCAGTCACAGAGAGATAAATAATGCATGATCTCACTTATCTTTAAAATATAAAAGTTGAAACTCATAAGGAAAGAATAGAATAGTAGTTACCCGCGGCTGGTGGAAGGAGAAAGGGAGGAGATTAGGGAGATGTTGGTTAAAGGATACAAACTTTTAGTTAGACAGGATAAATAGATTCTAGAGATCTATTGTATAGCACAGCGACTACAGTTAATAATGAACTTGCGCCAGGCGCGGTGGCTCACGCCTGTAATCCCAGCACTTCGGGAGGCCAAGGTGGGCGGATCACGAGGTCAGTAGATAGAGACCATCCTGGCTAACACGGTGAAACCCCATCTCTACTAAAAAAAAAAATGCAAACATTAGCCGGGCGTGGTGGCGGATGCCTGTAGTCCCAGCTACTCTGGAGGCTGAGGCAGGAGAATGGCGTGAACCAGGAAGGTGGAGCTTGCAGTGAGTTGAGATTGCACCACTGCACTCCAACCTGGGCCACAGAGCGAGACTCTGTCTCAAAAAAATAATGAAAAATAAAACAAAATAAAATAAAATAAGATAATTGCTAAGAGATTCAGTCTTAAATATTCTCACCACAAAAAAAGATAAGTTTGTGAGGTGATGCATGTGTTAATTAGCCTGATTTAATTATTTTACAATGTGTACATATTTGAAAACATCACATATAGATCATAGATGCATATATTTTTATTTAAAAAATATATCTTAATAAATCTGGAGGAAAAAATGGAACAAAACGTTGCCCATGAACTTACGCTGTCCTGAAAAATCTTAGGCCTGTCACAGTGAGCTATGAGCTATGATTATTCATTTAAAAGGCAGTAAGTGGGGAAGACATTGTACTAGTTTCTAGTGATACAAAGATAAACATACATAGAACTTGCCCTTGAGGAACCCATATTTTAAAGAAGAAAGTCAAATTATAACTTATAAGACAATATGGTAAATGGTATAATAAAAATATAAAAAACATACTGTAGAGAAGTACTACATTTGAGTAGAACTTCACAAAGCAAGCAACTTCAATAAGCATTTTCTTCATTCAATACACTTTTGCTGAGTGTCTTTTATGTAATTATATTATTCTGTGCCCTTCCGACATACTACCACATTTGAAACAGGTAAGGAGTAGTGCTATTTAAGAATAAAGAAACTGAAGTTGTGGCAAAGACAATACTCAAACTATTCATTAAAGTTTAATCTGTATGCTTCATAAACATGATCCAGCAGAAACTATTTAAGGACAATATTTCTTTTTTTTCTTTTCAGTCAGTTCTTTTTTTTTTTTTTCCTTTGAGACAGAGTCTCACACTGTTGCCCAGGCTGGAGTGTAGTGGCATGATCTCAGCTCACTGCAACCTCCGCCTCCCAGGTTCAAGCAATTCTCCTGCCTCAGCCTCCCATCAGTCAATTCTAAAGAGGTCAGCATATTATATTACAGAGGTCAGCAACCTACTGCCCACAGACCAAATCCACTCCAATGCCTATTTTTATAAATAAAGTTGTATTAGAACACAGTCAAGGTCATATATTTATGTATTGTCTATGGCTACTTTCCTGCTAGAGAGACAGAAATGAGATGTGACAGAGATCAAATGGTCTTCTAAGCCTAAAATATTTACTATCTAGCCTGTAAGGAACTGTTTGCTATTTTTTTTTCCCAACATAGTAGAGTAGAGGCTCTCCCAGCATACCTTACACAATTGGAAATAGCAACATAGTGTGTAGAGAGTCATACTGTGAAGTTAAATTCAAGAGGAAATGGAAGTTCAACAGAAACACAAAAGAAAACTTCAAATACTGCTAAAAAGAAAGGAGGCAGCCGCCCACATGGTGGGGTATAGGGAAACCCATCAATGAATCCCAGGTGTGTGAGAGGGGAAGTGAGTGCCTCCACAATACATATTCCCACTGGGGAGTTAGGTAATTGAGGCCACAGAGGACTTCTTTGACCTTCTCAATTCCTGGATCTGACTTGCAGACAGTCGGGAGGCAGTAAGGAGGAAGGGCACTGGGACATACCCCATGTGCACTCCCAGACATAGATGCCAACAGGCCATTCCTGATCCTAACTCATAGCAAGCTACATGAGAACCTTCCAGCCAGCATGCCTTTCTTGGGCTGGGAATTAGTGATCTGGTCTCAGGCAAAATAGGAACCCCAAAGGCCAGAACTGATAGGCAAGTGTGGCATAGGTTTAGCCACAGGTGTTGGAGTTGGGCACCCCCCTTCATGGGACCAGACTGGGAGGGGGTTAGCATAAAGGATTGAATTTTACCCAGGTAGCAAGTTTTGTGGCCTGGAATGGTTTTGTGATCTGAAGGCAAACTGCATGTGACTTGGCTACTAGTACCAACTTGCTACCAGCATCAGGCCATGGATAGGAGCTCTGCTGGGTTGACAGAGTGAGAGAAGAGCAGTTCCCACTTGCTTTGAGTAATTTTTGCTACCACCACTGCCCATGGCACCTCAGCTACTCAGGAGACTTTGAGTTTGCTCACTCGCCTGGTATGTCACTCGCTGCTACAACCAGCATTTCAAAAAGCCACCACATTAAAGCTATTTATAACCAAGGTTATTATACAAAGTCTACACTACTGAAGACACCCAGAACTAAGGCCAAATGGCCATCCTCAACATACATCATAATTACATCCTCAAAAAGAAAGACAGCCCCACCTCAATGAGAAAGTTAATTTAAAAATAAGTAGTTATTGTTTCTCCAGATACAAAAATAAAATAAAATAAAGATTAAAAAATCAGCATAATATTACCAGGCTCAAACAATCCTCCTGCCTCAGGCTACCAAGTAGCTGGGACTACAGATGCATATCACCATGCCTGGCTAATTATTAGTATTATTTTGTAGAAACAGGGTCTCCCTATGTTGCCCAGGCTGGTCTAAAGCTCCTGGGCTCAAGTGATTCTCCAGCCTTGAACACCCAAACTGCTGGAATTAGAAGTATGAGCCACTGTACAAAACCAACACAGAATATTTTTAAAAAAAAAAACAAACAGAACTTCTAGAAATAACAAAATAATAGCAAAAAATACAAATTACAGTTGAAAGTTTCAAAAACAGACTAGACCAACCACAAAACAGAAACTCAGAACTTGAAGACAGGTTTTGTGAATTAATCCAGTCAGACAAACATAAATAAAAAAGAATAAACAAAGCCTTTGAGAACTATGAGGCAATCTAAAGTAACCAAACTTAAAATCATAGACACTCCTGAGGGATAAGAAAAAGCAAAAATCTTAAAAGCCTATTTAAGGAAATAATTGATGAAAACTTCCCTAATCTAGCAAGAGATGTGGACATCCAGATACAAGAGGCCCAGTGAACTCCGGGAGGTGCACTGCAAAAAGGACTTAGCAATAACAGTCATCAGTCTATCTAAAGTAAATATGAAGGAAAAAAATCCTATAATCAGCAAGAGAAAAGTGTCTTGTCATGTGTAAAGAAACTCCATCAGACTAACAACAGACTTCTCAGCAGAAACTGTACAACCCAGAAAACTTTAGTCTTTATTTTCAAAGTTCTTAAAGAAAAAACTACTAATCATGATTTTTATATCCTGTCAGAATAAATTTTATAAATGTAAAAGAAATAAACTCTTTCCCAGACAAGCAAACACTGAGGGAATTTGTCACCACTAGACTGGTCATACAAGAAATGCTCAACAGGGTCATAAACATGGAAATGAGAAATCAATATTCACCATCATAAAAACAAATGAAAGTATGAAACTCACAAATCTCATAAATAATTACATAAAGGAAAAAGAGAAATAAATCAACGGTCAACATGTCATAATGTCACCCAAAAAAAAGTCAGAGAGAAAAAAGAAACAAAGAATTCATAGAACATCTAGTTAACAATTAGCAGTATGATACAAATGAAATGTCACATATCAATATTAACTTTGAACATAAATGAACTAAATCCTCCACTTAAAAGATATGAACTGGCAGAATGAATTTTTAAAAATGAATCAACTATACGCTGCTCACAAGAAACTGACTTTACTGCTAAAAATACACAGTGAAGGTAAAGGGTTGGGAAAATATATTTCATGCAATTGGAACCAAAAGCAAGCAGAATTAGCTATACTTATATAAAATAAAATAGACTTTAAATCAACAACAGTAAAAAAGAGTCAAAGAAAATTATTATGTAATGATAAAGGGATCCATTCAATAAGAGGAAATAACAATCCCAAATATCTATGCACCCAACACCTCAGCACCCAGATTCATGAAACAAGTGTTCCTAGACATAAAGAAAGAGATGAATAGCAACACAATAATAGTGGGGGACTTCAGCACCCAACCCACGACACTAGACAGATCATCAAAACAGGAAATCAACAAAAACACAGGACTTAATTAGGACTTTTGACTAAATAGACTAGACCTCTACAGAACACTCTACCCAACCACAGCAGATTATACATTCTTTTCTTCAAAAAATGAAACATTCTCCAAGATAGACGATTTGCTAGGCTACAAAACAAGTCTCAACAAATTTTTTAAAATAAAATTCATATAAAGTATCTTCTTAGACCACAGGAGAATAAAACCACAAGTCAATATCAAGAGAAGCTCTCAAAACTATACAAATACACAGAAATTAAATAGCATAATTCTGAAGGATTTGGGAGTCAATGATAAAATTAAGAAGGATATTTAAATTTTTTTAATAAATGAAAATAAAAATCCTGAAACAACCAGTAATTAGTAGCAGATTAAATCAGTAATTTTTAAAATCTCCCAACAAAATAAAAGTCCAGGACCAGATGTATTCACAGCCAAATTTTATCAAACATAGAAAGAAGGGGTTACAATCCTCCTGAAACTCTTCTAAAAAATTGAGGAGGAAGGAATCCCTAAACCATTATACAAAGCCAGTATCACCCTGATACCAAAGACAGACAAAATACAACAAAATTAAATTAAAACTACAGATCAATATTCCTGATGAACATAAATTTTTAAAATCCTTAACAAAATACTAGCAAACTGAATCAAACAGCACATTAAAAAAAAAAAATAAGATACCATGATCCAGTGGGTTTTATTCTAGGGATTTAAGGATGCTCCAATATATGCAAATCAATTAATGTGATTGATCTATAAATAAAATTTAAAGCAAAAACTACATGATCCTCCCAATAGATGCAGAAAAGGCATTTGATAAACTTCAGCATCACTTCATGATAAAAATTCTCAACACACTAGGCGTAGAAGGAATATACCTCAAAACAATAAAAGCTATATATGACAAACCAATAGCCAACATCCTACTGAAATGGGAAAAGTTGAAAACATTCTCCATAAGAACTGAAACAAGGTTGCCCATTTTTACCACTCCTGTTTAACACAGTACTGGAAGTCCTAGTCAGAACAATAAGATATGAGAACAAATTAAAAGTCTTCCAAATTGGAAAAGAGGACATCAAACTCTTTCTTTGCTGATAATATAATCATATTTATAACTAGAAAATTCTAAAAATTTCTACAAGACTCCTACATTTGATCAATCAATTCAGTAAAATTGTAGGAAACCAAATCAGTGTACAAATATCAGTCACATTTCAATAACCAATAATGATCAAGCTGAGAACCAAATCAAAAAGTTAATCTCATTTACAATAACTACAAAAAATACAGAAATATATTTAACCATAGAGATAAAAGAACTCTACATGGAAAAACTACAAAACAATGGTGAAAGTAATTGTAGATAAACAATTAGAAAAACATCACATGCTTATGGAATAAAATAATCCATATCATAAAGTGGCAATTTTATTATATTGCTATACATTGCATTGAATCTGTAGG
The DNA here is from genome assembly GCF_000951035.1 of Colobus angolensis palliatus. Taxonomy (NCBI): domain Eukaryota; kingdom Metazoa; phylum Chordata; class Mammalia; order Primates; family Cercopithecidae; genus Colobus; species Colobus angolensis. The sequence continues at coordinate 982,349 of NW_012118522.1, forward strand.
TAAGCTCAAAGTTTTAATAAAGTTTAATATAAGCTTAATAAAGCTTTAATAAGCTTATAATAAAATCATTTTTCAACAGAATTAGAAAAAACCATCTTAAAATTTATATGAAATTCAAAAAGAACCTGAATAGCCAAAACAATCCTAAGCAGAAAAATCAAAGTTGGAGACATAATATTACCTGGCTTCCAGTTATACTACAAGGCTATAGTAACCAAAACAGCGGTGTGCTGGTATCAGAATAGACACATAGATCAATAGAACAGAATAGAGAACCCAGAACTAAAAGCACATGCCTACAGCCAATTGACCTTTGACAAACCCAACAAACACATATACTGAAGAAAGGACACCCTATTCAATAAATGCTGCTGGAAAAATTGAATTGCCTTATACAGAATAATGAAACTAGACCCTCATCTCTCACCATATAAAACATTCAACTAATGGCTGGGTGTGCTGGCTCACATTTGTAATCCCAGCACTTTGAGAGGCCGTGTTTTAAGGATCACTTGAAGCCAGGAATTCGACCAGTCTGGACAATATAGTGAGACCTCATCTCTAAAATTAAAATTTAAAAAAAGAGGAGGAAAAAATAGCCAGGTATGGTGGTATATATTTGTAAACTCAGCTGCTCAGAAGGTTGAAGCAGAAGGATCACTTGAGTTCAGGAGTTTGAGGCTGCAGTAAGCTACAACTGACACTGCATTCCAGCCTCGGTGACAGAGCAAGACCCATCTCAATAAATGAATAAATATATCAATCAATAAATAAAAATACAAAAATTAAAAAATCAACTCAAGATAGTTAAAAGACTTAAATGTTAAACTTCACACTATAAAAATATCAGAAGAAAACCTATGCAAAACTCATCTGGACATCAGCCAAGACAAAGAATTTATGACTCAGACCACAAATGCACAAGCAACAAAAACAAAAATAGACAAATGGGACTTAATTAAACTAAGAAGCTTCTGCACAGGAAAAGAATAATTCACAGAGTGAACAGACAACCTGTAAAATAGCAGAAAATATTTGTAAACTATGCATCCTACAAGGGACTAATACCCAGAATCTACAAAGAACTAAGCCAAATCAACAATAAAATGAAAAACAGGTTACCCCATTGAAAAATGGGCAAAGGATATGAACAGAAATTTTTCAAAAGAAGACATACATGGCCAAAAAGCATATGAAAAAAATGCTCAACATCACTAATCATCAGAGATATGTAAATTAAAACCACAATGAGACAACATCTTACGCCACTCAGAATGACTTTTATGAAAAGGTCAAAAAATAATAAATGCTGGCAAGGGTACAGAGAAAAGGGAACATTATATACTGTTGGCAGAAAGGTAAATTAGTACAACCTCAGTGGAAAACAGTATGGAGATTCCTCAAAGAACTGAAAATACAATGATCATTTGATCCAGCAATCCCACTACTGGGTATCTACCCAAAGGACAAGAAATCCACAATATAAAGAAGATAACCTGTGCTTGCAAGCTAATCACAGCACTATTCACAATTGCAAAGATTTGGAATTGATCTAAGTGTCTGTCAACTGATGATTAAATAAAGAAAATGTGATATATATATATGTGTGTGTGTGTCTGTGTGTGTGTGTGTGTGTGTATATATATATACATATATGTATGCAATGGAATACCACTCAGCCATAAAAAAGAAAGAAGTCTGAAAAATCAAATGCCACATGTTGTCACTTAAAAGGGGGATCTAAATAATGTGTACTCATGGATATACAGTATGGCATAGACACTGGAGATTCAGCAGGGTGAGAGGGTGGGCATGGGGTGAGAAAGAAGAAATTACTTAATGAGTACAATGTACTTTATTCAGGTAATAGTTACACTAAAACCCCAGACTTCACTGTGCAATATACCCATGTAACAAAACTGCACTTGTACCCCTTATTTATAAAAATAAGAAAAAGAAAACAAAGAAGAAAAAAGAGGAAATGTTCCCTGACCACTGTTACATCACATTAGGTGTAAATTATAAAATTTGAAAATATCTGCTTGGAATTTACTTATAGCTTTAAAAGAATTAGACTCTGTCTATGACTTCTTAGAAGCTGGATATTGGTGTCATTTTCTATCTGATGTACTAAAACTCTGGGGGAAGAGGTAATACCCATTTACATTCTTTTCCCTCACTACTTTTAATACCGAAATGTAAGCCAGGTATTAAAAATAAATGTTTGTGATGACTCATTCCTTAGCCTTTCTGTTAGCAGTAAGTCTTCAACAGATTGTTGAAGATGGTTGGTCAATCTAAAGGCAGTGAGAAAATTAAATAACCAACACCCCATAAAATGGATGAGATTCCTGATTTAATATTCAAGAATGATATATAGAGATACAAAAATGAATAAGATAGTTTTGGTACATTTCCAGCTTCTAACTGGGTCCAAATATATGAAGGACAGAGTTAGAAGAAAACATATCATGGCCTTCTTCAAAAAAAACCCATGAGAAAAATGAGAGTAAATTAAAGGTATTAATAGTCTCAAAATTTAGAAAGTTGGAAAATTTGCATATATTTTGCAGATGTGCAAACAAATTTAAAGGTATAAATTACCATTTTGTAAAACACACCAAGAAAGGATTTTAAAACTGAGGTGAGGCCAGGCGTGGTGGCTCATGCCTGTAATTCCAGCACTTTAGGAGGCCAAGGCGGGTGGATCACTTGAGGCCAGGCGTTTGAGACCAGCCTGACAAACATGGCAAAACCCCATCTCTATTAAAAGTACAAAAATCAGCCAGGTACAGTGGCACGCACCTGTAGTCCTAGCTACTTGAGTGGTCGAGGCATGAGAATGGCTTGAACCTAAGAGGTGGAGGCTGCAGTGAGCTGAGATTGCACCACTGCACTCCAGCCTGGGCAACAAGGGAGACCCTATCTCAAAATGAAAAAAAAAAAAAAAAAAATTGAAGTGAATAAATTCTTTAAGAAAGAAAAAAAGAGTAGTATGTTTATAGCAATTATCACCAGTTATTTGGCTTTGTTTAAATAATTGGAAAGTCATTCAAAAATTCCATAAATAACTTCTGTCTTAAAAAAAAGAAATACTTGTTTTCATCACAATGGTACTTATTATTTACATTTTTGAAGGACTTTATGGTTCATGGGGCATGCCAATCATATCACATCTAGTTGTGTAGCTTCTCTCAAATTTTATGATTTATGTCCAAGTAGATTTGTCCATAACCTTATTGTAGTTCAGCAATGTGGCTGTTTCCATTGAGAATTGATTTGTGCAAAGGTCTTTGGCTTCCTGCTGTCAGGAAATAGAACATATAAGCTCCAGGAATGATTAAGGTAAAGGCTGAAGTAAGTTTTTCACTTTAGAAAAATATCAAAACACTTCGAGATTGTGCTTTCTTAAATCTAACTATGTGGACTATAAAATTAAATTATCACTAACCTTTAAACCTTACAAATTTTCCAAGTTAGTTGAGGTTAAGTTGGAACTTCTGACTCTCAAGACACTATCATGGTCTTACCTCTCCATGAATATGCTTCCTGAACTTTGTTACTTTCTGTTTACTCTGATACAAAACTTTACATTAAGAAACCAAACTTTCATTAAGTTTGCTTTTATTTAATTTCGTTTTGAGCCCAATAAACAGCCTTCAGCATGGAGCATATAGACTTCTGCTCTTATTGTAAAGCCCAAACAAGAGTCTTGGGAAGTAGTGTTCTGAGGATTTAATAATAAAAGCAAATCCTTGAAAGCCTCAGCCCCATTCATTAGCATAAATCAAACCCCTGCAACTAACTGTGGGGGTAGATCTAAGGTGACTCCCTTGCCAGTCAATATTTAAATAAGAAGGTCTGTACCTACAGAATTTGAATTATTACAGCAGGGAGCTGAGTTCAAGCCATAAATAAAACAAATAGCTTGCTCCTCATAAAGGTGATGCTAGGTAGGAAATCAATTTTCCTCTCTGCAGAAAATGACCAGTCTTCCATCACCTAGAAGGTTTGTTTGGAACAGTGCCAGTCACCTAATGGGTGCTCAATAAATACATCTAGGATTATTCCAGTCAAATCCTTTACAGTCTTTTTAGGACAAGTCAATGTATCAGCATGATCCTCGACATTGTTCTCTTTGGGTCTGTCTTGCTTTTAGAGTGGGAATTGTTTCCTTAATCACTCTGAACTTTGGCTTAGTGCTTTTTTTTTTTGACTTGGCAGTTCATTCCAAAAATTCTTCAATAAAATAGGTTTTGCCCCGGAGATCTTTTATAACTGGACAGAAAACCCCATCTGACCAAAATAGTTAGGTGCTGTCTTTACTGCAGGTCAGATACCCAAAGTAAACATATTTTTATTGGTTTTCCTTATAATCTTTTAAGTCTCTGATTTCAAAATCTACACATAATGTTCCAGAAGAAGCTTTTTCTAAGTGGACTCTTCAATGGGCCTGGCATAGTCACTCTGTACGGAGATTCTGGTTTATATATTAAGAAGTATATTAATGCCACTCCAAAAAAAAGAAAATAATAAAGTTATCTTTTTAACGTTATATTTTGTTCTCTCTTTGTAACTGAAATGAACTAACTCAGAAATCTAAAATCTTTTGCAGCAATAACACAAAAGGGTTCTTCTTCTTATTTCTATAAATAGAATAATTTAATCCCTGTCTATCATTCACAAATTTTTGTACTCGTCTTCCCACTCCTTACCTCACAAGCCCTACAGAATGGTGTCAATGTGGAAGGTATGAGTTTTAAATACTTTGAGGCCATGGGCCAGGTTTTATGAACAGTGCATTTTACACATCCTTATTCTCATTCTCATTCTATCTCTTTCTCTCTTGCTTTCACTTTTTTTTCTCACTCAACTTGTTTGTTTACAAATGCTTCCACTAATTATACCATTTTCTCCCTAGAAGAACTCCAAGATTCATTGTTATTACCTCAATTTTATTTATTTTTTATATTTTTATTGATGGGTCTCATTCTTTTACCCAGACTGGAGTGCAGTGCCACAGTCATTGCTTGCTGCAGCCTCAGACTCCTGGGCTCAAGTGATCCTCCTGTTTCAGCCTCTCAAGTAGGTAGGACTACAGGCACGTGCCACCACACCCACCTAATTAAAAAATAATCATAGAGATAGGGTCTCTCTATATTGCCCAGGCTGGCCTCTAACTCTTGGCCTCAACAGTTCCTCCCCCTTCAGTCTCCCAAAGTACTATGATTACAGATATGAGCCACCATGCCTGGCCAACTTCCACTTTAAAGATGAGAAAACTGAAATGTATGGGCTTATCCAAAGTAACATGGTGATTCATTTATTCATTTAGAAACATTGAGATAAGAGTCTACTCTTTCTTCTGCCTAAAACCCTTCATCGTCTTCTAGCTGCTCTTAGAACAAAGCCCAATAACTTTGAGTTAGATGAGGAGGTCTTTTACAACTGGCCTCTGCCTCAGTCTCTCACCTCTTTCACTCTATCCTCCCAGTTGCTGCTTCTCCTCCAGCCACATTGCACAGCTAGCAGTGCTTTGGAGTTCTAAGTCCTCTCTCACCCAGGCCACTTTGCATATGTTATGGATCCATATACATGGATCTCTCTTCCTGAATAACTTACCTATCTCTTAATAAATGCTTCGAATCCTTTATTTTGGGCTTATATTTTAGTTCCTCTGAAAAACCTTCTCTGATTCCCTCAGACTACAGAGGTCCTGCTCATTTACATTCTCATAGAAATCAGCATTTCTTCTCATATATTAACCAGAATTGTTATCTAAAAAGTATTTGCTTAATTACAAGCTTCCTGAAGGCAGGCACTGTTCAGAATATTTTATGCATAGTTGGTAATCAATCAATATGTCTGAATATGTATAAATATATATGAAAGAATGAAATGTATGAAAAAACAGTATCTGCCTAGCAAAGCAATAATCTTCCTATAATGTTTTAATAACATAAAAAGTTATTAAAACTTAATGACTGTCATTTTCCATTTGAATTTATTAATTTTGCTACCATTTTTTGTATGCAATAGTCATAGACAAAATTATAACAGCATATATAATTACCTGTTTTCAATCACTTTTCTCTTTACAACTACTTTATCTTTTGTAAACATCTTTATCTTTTGTAAACATCTTTAACGATAATCTAAGAGAATATAATAATAAATTATTATTTATACTGTGTATTCATTGACCATGCAAACGTACGCTAATAATACATACTATTATTATCCCAGTTTTACATAAGAGCAAATGAAAAGTTTAGACTTCCCCAAAGAAATAGAAACATGGTGTCTGAATGGTTTTGACACCAAAGCCTATGCTTTTAATCCCCACTTTGGATCATCTTCCCAAAATGTTTCCCAAATATTCTCTTATCTATCATCAAATCCCCTCATATACAATCTGGGAAAAGTGTAAATATACCCTTAAAAGGCTTAATAAGTATGCTATTGGACTTGTTTATAGTGTTATATATAATTCGTAATTACAGCATGATTGGCTACACAATGTTCTCAGTCGGGTGCTGAAGACTCGTGGCAATTTCATGAATAAGTATTGTGTCATACATTATTATAATTATTGATTATTATAATTAATGAACAAATGTTTTACTCTTTAACTCAATTCATAATCTGCTTACTAAATACAGACAACCCCCAACTTATTATTTTTTGACTTTACAATGGTACAAGAGCAATATGTATTCAGTAGAAAACAGACTTCAAATTTTGAATTTTGATCTTTTTCTGGGCTAGTAATATGTGGTTTAATACTCTCTCATTATGCTGGATCAGAACATGCCACACAAAACCAATTTTACAATAAAATGATGAATAGCTCATGTAATTCACCGAATACTGTACTGACAGAGTACTGAGAATGTTTAAGGCAGGCTAGGCTAAGCTATAATGTTCAGTAGGTTTGGTGTATTAAATGCATTTTCAACTTCAATATTTTCAACTTATGATGAATTTATCTGAGCATAACACCATCCTATACCAAGGAGCATCTCTAGTTAGTATACAGTCAGGATGTCAAAGATCTTACGTATCACTGGGATTCAAACCACACATATATAAAACAGATAACCATACAAAACAATAAATAATTAAAGATAGAAATAAGTAATACATAGAGAGTCTATTGTGGATAGAAAAACATATTAGTAGGGCAAGAGTTTTTTGTTCTAATTCTTTCAAATCATAATGTGTATGTAGTTACCATCTGAATCCTTCATTTGGCCCTTATACATCTTTACATAATTACCTTCTACATGTTTTCTGTCATTTCTGAGCTAGATTTTATTTTTCTTGAAGATATATCTCAGAGTCTATAGGGTTTTTCATATCCCAGGTATCTTGAGAATACATAGAAAAATTGGCATTTAATTAGTATTTATTTACTCTCTGGATAGGAGCAATGGAGTCATGTTGTTAAGGCTTTTGAAGACAGTAAAGAACCAATTCAGCTTAATCCCAATAGCAAGGTAAAATGTCTGAATGTTTTTGAGGGGAGGAAATTTTTTATGATATGTATGTTTCAGTGACATTTATTAAAGATAGTGAGAGAGTAGACAAGGACAGGAAAAACTTGATCAGGTAAATCAGTCTGGAAGCTCTAAAAAAAAAAAAAGAAAAAGTAATACTGGGAGTAGAAAGAATGGAGGGAAGAGATACTTGCAGGTAGAACTAGAGAAAACTTAGTAAATTATTTGTGAGGTGGGGCTGCAAATATCTCATGAGTCAAAGATATCTTCAAGATTCCAAACCTGGGTAATATAAACTATGGTTTGGTCATTTCTAGCAATAGGAAATTAGGGAAGGATATCAAATTGGGATGTCAAAAACATAATGAATTGTGCTTGAGATGAGAGAAATAGCAGTAAAACTAGGTAGGAATAGTTGAAACATTAACCTGAATCTTGAAGAAAAACTAGATTAGAGATATGGATTTTGTAATGAACCCCATAAAGCTGATAATCACAGCCATGAATCAGATGAGTAAATTATCATACTCAGAACAAATGCAATGCCTATTTTCTTTTTTTTTTTTTTTT
>NW_012118522.1:990762-1004148 GCF_000951035.1 Colobus angolensis palliatus
CCGTCTCTCTCTCTCTCTCTCTCTCTTTCTTTCTTTCTTTCTTTATGGAGTCTCGCTCTGTCACCCAGGCTGGAGTGCAGTAGTGTGATCTCAGCTCACTGCAACCTCTGCCTCCCAGGTTCAAGTAACTCTCCTGCCTCAGCCTCCCAAGTAGTTGGGACTACAGGTGTGTGCCACCACACCCAGCTAATTTTCTGGTTTTTTTGTTTGTTTGTTTGTTTGTTTTTTGGTAAAGATGGGGTTTCATCATGTTAGCTGGGATGGTCTCAATCTCCTGACCTCGTGATCCACCCACCTCAGCCTCCCAAAGTGCTGGGATTACAGGTGTGAGCCACAGCACCTGGCCTGTAATGCCTATTTCCTTTTAGGTAACTATCTCTAATTTTTAAATAATCTGAAAGTATTCGATTACACACATATTTATAAAATATTCAGATCTTATTGTATTCTCTTATATTTTTGTAAGCTTATGTTCTTTAAAATAAACTCAGAACCTCAAAACACTGAATTTTTTTATAATTATTAAGGTTTATTTCTTGGAAATTATTTACAGTATTTTTTTAGTCTTATGCTGTATTCTAGAAACCCAAAATGCTGCACTGTGCCAGTTGGAACTGTTTCATTCTGTCTTGTGTTTTCCCTAAACATTGCTAATATGATTAATGAACCAGAGTAGAAAATTGGAGTGCTTTTTTTTTTTCTCCCACCTCCTATGGATGTAAATGCAGACAACACTTTAAAAAACATTCTCTATTCCCTTCCTTCCACCCGAGGGAAGAAATGTACGTTTCTGTTTCTAAGTTACACATCCTCTCTGGCATCAGACTTACTCCCAAAAGATTTTTGACTCAAAACACAGTGTGTTTTCTGTGCAAATCACATAACCAATCTAAATTTTAATAGCTTCAATATTGTGCCTTTTGCCATATCTACTGCAAAATAAAAGTGCAAGGGTAACCTTTAGAGATCCCCACTTCTTCTGGAACTCTGCACTCAGTCATTGTGAAAAACAGTGACCCTATTTTAAGTACATCCAAATGATTTTTGAGGACTCCTTCTATCTTTCATGATAGCTTCTGAAGTCTTTCACATTGCTTCTGTTTGCAAAAGTCATTTATCAAGCACTGGCTACTTAGCTGTTACCAAATGCAACCAAGAATTTTAATGGAGTACTATTTTAATATTAAAATAAAGACACGTTGTTAAAAAGTAGTAATTAAAAGGTATTATACAAGAAAGGCAAACATATGAGCCAAGGGTACACACAGGCTCCATGTTCTATTTAAAAGATAAACTTTGGCTAAGATACATAATTGTGCATTCAAGATGTACTCTGTCCTTGGGAGAAAAGTTCTATTTTCTTGTGAGAAGATCTGATGAGAAAGACTTTTGGAAAAGCAGAAATGAAGGATTCAGCAAATTATCCATAATTGAGTAAAAGCCAAGTGATATTCTGAGATTGTCTTCAGAGGACCCAAACAATCTGCCCAGACATAATGGTGGTATCTGGCAATTACTCGGCCTAAAGGAGAATAACTGTTATGATTTGGCTGAATATGCATAAAAGCACAGAGAAAACTTGTGAGGGTGTTTGTGCATATGTTTTGTGTCCTAAATTATATCCAAGAAAATGGTGCCCTGAGTTGTGCAAGTATTGTAGCAAGAGGATTGCCTAGGATAACTTGTCTAGGGTTACAGATCTGCTAAGCATTGGATCTGGAATTTGAATTGGGGAAGTCTAGCTCTAGAGTATGTCTTCTAAAGTGTGGTCTTAGGAACTAAGTACATATTCATCCCCAGGAAGTACAAAAGAGCTTTACAAAGAAATTCATCGATTCACCTATAATATCCAAAGCAGTTGCACCACAATCAAGCTTTACATAAAGGTTTTGCTTTTTGCTTTCTTGATAGAACCCTTGGTCACTGTACCCATATTAATTCAGTTAGCTCTGAGGCAGCATTCTGGGTACTATGTTTTATATTCAGAAAACTAACAATTTATAGATAAACACTGACCATATTTAGAATAAAATAATTTGAAATTTTTGTCATCAAAAACAGTATTATCAATCGGGTCTACATACTTTGAAAGCAATAAATGATGATATGTAAATATCACTAATAGTTATGATCAATTGAATCCATAGAATGAATAAAAGTATATAAAAAATGTATGTAAGGCATTTGAGGACTTGACTTTGATAAGCAAAAAAGACACAGAATTATTTTCTGCCTGAAGCTAGAAGAAAAAGTTGTTATATCTGGAATGTGCTTTTACCCAATTCTGCCAGTCAAAATCATGCCCATTCTTCAAAGTCCATGTCTTCAGAGAGCTTTCTTGATTCTCTGACTCCTCTAGGATACTGTGTGCTTCTTTGAGATTTCCTCTAAAACAGTGCCTTGTATATTAGCTTTTTGTGTAATTCTCTCACATATTACTTTGTAAAATCTCAGAGGGCAAGGACAGTATCTTCTCTACCTTTATGCATGTTGATAGGCAATCAACAAATACGCACTGATTGACTGGCGGGCAGCCTCAGGTGGTCTCCAGTGGTTTTCTACATTTGAATTGGGTTATTAATACACTGGGAAACAAATCTGTAAATCAAATTTATTCCAACACTTGTAATGAGTGGATAAAACCTAAAGTGATCAGAGAAAATTAAAATAAAAAAGCAATTACATATGGACAGTCTAATAAGGAGAGCTGCCTCACCTTGCAAAGTAAGTTGAATGAATTAGTTCTCAGAAGAGGATAAGAAATCATCCATTGAAAAATGTAGACTAGAAATATTTTCCTGATGGGTTAAAGATTCTTTTACTTATGTAAGCAGAAAGCAGTTAACTTAAAATATTACCAGTGCCACATCATCTACGAACTTTGAATTATAATATGACAAATGAAGGAAAGTGACTTAATGACAAATTCAAACAAATGTCAGTTGTCTTAATGGGATATATAATGAGAACTGGAGGGTGAGACCATATCAGAAATAGACCCTAAATTAGTCAAAAGTTGAGGAGACAATATTTAATAGAAACATTTAAATTACTAGAAGGGCAAACTCTAAAGCCTCAAATATAATAGAAATTATATGTGCTGTATTACTATCCAAAACATTTTGTTTTGATTCTTGGTTTAACAAAATACTTTCAGATTACCAAGTTGGTGTTCCACATCCTTTGATAGTATTTGTAGGTGTCTGGATTTTAGACTTGTTTTAGTTTCACTTTAGATTTATATTCTATTGATCAATACTCTTTATGTTAATAACCTGATTTATCAATAATACTCTTTAAAGAATGGGTAATGTGAATTAATTGACAAAATATGTTCATTCTTGAGTGATAATCCCATAGTACCCAGAATGCTGCCTCAGAGCTGACTGAATTAATATGGGTACAGCGACCAAGGGTTCTATCAAGAAAGCAAAAAGCAAAACCTTTTATGTAAAGCTTGATTGTGGTGCAACTGCTTTGGATATTATAGGTGAATCCATGAATTTCTTTGTAAAGCTCTTTTGTACTTCCTGGGGATGAATATGTACTTAGTTCCTAAGACCACACTTTAGAAGACATACTCTAGAGCTAGACTTCCCCAATTCAAATTCCAGATCCAATACTTAGCAGATCTGTAACCCCAGACAAGTTATTTAACCTCTCTCAGTTACTTCATGAATAAAAATGGGCATAATAAGAGTAGTCACATCACCACGGTGTCAGGGGGATTACATGAGTTTATAGATGAAGATGTTCTCAACAGCACACTGGAACATCACAAGCCATCGGTTAATGACACTAAAACACAAACTCAGCACACAGTAAGCATCATACAAATATTTGCTCTTATAATTATTGTTGCCCTAAATCTTAGATACATTTTTTAAAAAAAGAATGCCAACTGATGACAACCCAAATTGACATGGTAGAAGAGTTAAGTGGCTAAAATAATGCAAAGTATTTATTATCAGCTTGTCAGGTGAAGACATTTTCAGGAGAATAAAACTTTAAATGTGGTTGATTCTGTAAGTCAGAAATTTACAAGTGGTCTATGGCTCATTAATGAAGCACTAAATTGGACAATCAGTGTTAATGGGAATTGCACAGTAAAAGCACTACACATCAAGTTGAGACTCTGGACTAAATGCGTAATCACACACTTCAGCAATTCAGTTCCAAACACCCTTTGTGTCAACCTTCAGAATAGATAGATGGATAGATAGATAATCATTATTTGTAAAGGATGTTTTATTTTGTCATTTATTAATTATATCTTACCTACTTCAAAGAAAGAATTACAATCAAAAAGGGCAGTCAAAGTAAATGGAAAAATACTAAGTTGGAGGACAGAAATAGAATAAAATTTATCAAAGAAACTAATGTAGTTATTGTGATTGAATACAAAATTGAGTTGAAAACTTCCTGGTCATCAAAAATAAGAGCAAGTGTTTCATTTTATTAGTAACTCTCTTAGCAAGAAATTTTTTGAAATCTATTTCTCTTTTATACCTGACATGCTTTTTTTCTATTAAGTATGTAGGAGACACTCTCTAAATGCCCCACATTCATTTCCTCACTGCTTTAAAGTTTTGTTTTCCCTTTATTTAATATGAGGAACTGTCCAATTGTTGCAGAAGTTTCTTTATCATGTCTCCTAGGAAACCTAGCTAATCTTCAAGCAAATAAGCCTATTTGTATGACAGCCTTAACTCCCAGAGTTCCCCAGAGAGGGGTGAAGAGTAGCAGTCTACACACTACTCCTCCTTGAAGAGCTAACCTTTTGCTTGTGTGATTAGGCATCTGAAATACATCTCACTTTTCTTTTATAGCTTATATTTCCTGGACAGATGATTGACATGACACCTCACAGTTTAATATCATAGAGCAGTTAAATCCGACTCCATTACCTGTCGAATTTAGTTTCTTAATCCCAAACACAATATGCACACAACTTAGCCCTATCCAGCTTTTATTTAAAGCTCATGTCACGGTGCTTTATGTGGAGTCAAGAAGTATTAAACGGTGTGGAGTGAAGCAAATGGAAAGATTAATTTTGCAATGTGACACTAAAAGGAACACTTTAAAACAGGGATTAGGGGCTGGGTCTGTTTGGGAAAAATACTGAAACGTATCCATTATAAGCACCAACGCCTCAACCTACTGCCATGAGAAAACCCAGCTTTATAAATATAACTTCTATATTCTTAGGAAAAAACAAACATAGAATAGAATAAAAAGTTCAACATTTCTGGCTAGAAGTAGTCAGGTACCTTTCTGATTTATCCCCTCCACCCTACTGACCACCACCTTTAATCAAAAGTTTTTAGAGGAAAATAAAAACCTAAGTTTCTATGGAAAAAAAAGAAATATCTGCGAATGTAACTTACAGAAAACTCAAGCTCCTGGAGCACTGCAAACAAGTCTAATAATTAGCCTGTCAAAATTAATCATTACAACCATTTTGGAGAACATAAGTATGTCATGGCTTTTCTATGAGCAAAAATACAAGAGAATTAAAAGAATAATTCAATTTTAATTTTATTTAGTTTTTGCATGTTTCCTCTGGTGTTCTTTTGAACACAACTACAAGCAAGACATCCTTGTTGAAAAATACATATAATGATCATTTGAAGGCCCATGATTTTGTCTTAAGAAGCAGCTGAAGGAAGACATGAAAGTCCAAGTATATAAAGGGCTATCATCAGAGAATGTTTGAAAGACAGTGAAAAGAGGAAATGGCAGGAGGTATTCAGACAAGAACCAAGGGCAAATTTCTTGATAGTTAATGCTGATAAACCATGGGATGTGGTTCCAAAGGACGCTGAGGAATCTCATTTTCAGAAATATTTAAAAACATCGTAGAGTCTCATCTCACTGAACAATAAAGCTTATTGAATTTCTGTTCTAATTAGAGGACTCATTATAGAGTCTTGGGAGGATCAAAATAAATAGAGGGCATTCTCTAACTTTGAAGAACTTTGAGTGGGAAGATGGAAAACACAACTATGAAATATTTTAAAATGTTGAACCAAAATTAAGCTGGTGAACTCTCTTTAACTGCATAGTCAACACTTCTCAATTAGCTAATATTTAAAAACACAGAGAAGTATGACAAAGAAAGGTTTTCCAGGCAAAAGAGATATTGTAGGAATTAGAAAAGGTCTTACCAACCATAGAAGTACTGAATTATATAAAAATAATATTGGTGTATTGTGTTTCTTCCTCTGGAGAAAGAGAACAGTAATAATTTCTTCACATGATTGTAAAGCTACAAAAATAATCTATATAACACATGGATCAAGCAAGAACTCAACAAATTGAAACCGTTCCTGTCATCATCACCACCATTATCATTATCATGAACATCTTCACACCACTTCTACTACCATACTACTATCCTATCACCAGTAATAGGGTTGAACGTGTCAGGTAGAAGTTTCCAGTGGTTCACTTCTACTGCAATCTGCATTAAAGCTGTTTCTTCTAACCAGCTCACATTCATGCTGGTTAACATGCCTAAGGCTTTGTGATTCCTGCAGTGTTAAGCAGGATCTGATAAACAGAAAATAAAAGATTCTTTCATTTCACTCTAGGTTTAATGGGAGTCACCCTTGTCTGAACACAGGAAAGCTAAAGTCTCAAACCCAAACTCTTGGGCAAATTAATCAACAATTTGAAGCCACATTTATGTTCAAGATTAATTTTTACCTGCCATTTCCTCAAAGAAAGACCTACACTTATATGAAGGATGTTTTTCACGTTTTTAGATTCATATTTATCAATTTCATGTGGGTGGTGAATGATTTTATTAGTAGTATTCACTCAGCCCTATAATTTGGCAACTTCCAGCAGATATACTCACTAATTTATTATTGTGAATTCTCTCTTCAATCAGAAGCAAAAAGTTCATTACTGCATTCAAAATAGTCCTTAATGAATGTGCTAATTGGGAGCACATTAGCACATTTCATTTGCTTCTGTGTTTATTTCTTTAAAAAAGTAGTAAATTTGTTTCCTGTGTGTGTTTAACATGAAGTAAATTTCTACTGTAAGAAAACCATTTTCAGGTTCTTCACCACAGCAGCAAAGACTTGAAAGATAAATAATTCACCATCAAAATTTTTTAAAAGTGATCTTATTCAAAGGAAAATTGTTATGACTTTCAGTAGAAATGACTGAGGACACTACCGGTATCTTCTGTCTTGTTACATGGAGGAGTCGTTCATGATGTTGACCAACAGGAGTCTACTGAACCCCTGAAACTCAGCAAAATCCCACTCAGTTTCAAAATGGCTAAAAATTTATAGGCTTAGTGCACTGATATTTACTGAAATGCTCACTGAAGGACATTTCACAAGGTAGAAACATATATATGTTTTCTAGAGGAATCATTAATTTTAAGGACCCCAATTCTGCCCAGTTTTCAACCTCAGTTTACACTTTAGAGATTTTGTTTTTGAGGAGTGCACATATCTAATAAAATGCTTTGTCTTTTTAAAAACTGTTTAATTCTTTGTTCTACAAGCATCCTTTTATTTTGGACCCTTATGGAATGAAATTCAATGGTCAGTGAGAAACAGGACACTGCTGTTGAGGTGGAAACACACATTTCATTGCCATCCTCCTTCAGGACCAATTATTCTATTCAATAATGATTTTGAGTTTTGTTATAATTCCAGTAAATGAGGAGGAGTAAAACAAACTGAACTTTATGAGTTGGGGTTCTCCAGAGAAACAAAACCAATAGTAGATAGATGAGAGAGACACAGAGAGATGAAAGATAGATAAATAATAGATAGATAGATGAAAAATAGATGATAGAAATATAGATTATAGACACATGATAGATGGAAGACATTTTTAAAGGAGTTGACTTACATGAATAGGAGGCTGAGAAGTCCCATGATATGCCATCTGCAATCTGGGGAACCAGGAAAGCCAGTAGTGTGGCTTAGTTCAAGTTCAAAGACCTAAGAATCAGAGGAGCCAATGGTGTTAACTCTCAGTCTGAAGCCAAAGGCCTGAGAAACTGGGAATCTGCTGGTGCAAGTCCTAGACTTTGAAGGCCGGAGAACCTGGAGTTCTGATGTTCAATGGCAGGAGTGTCCCAGCTTCAAAACAGAGAGGGAAGAATTCACCTTTTCTCTGCCTTTTTATTATATCCAGGACTTCAACAGATTGGGTGGTGCCTGTCCATACTGGGTGAGGGTGAATCTTACTCAGTCCACTCTTTCAAATGCCAATCTCTTCTAAAAATAGCCTCATACACAGGAATAATGCTTTACCAGCCACTGAGTATCCCATAATCCAGTCAAGTTAACACCTAAAATTAACCATCACGGCCGGGCGCGATGGCTCAAGCCTGTAATCCCAGCACTTTGGGAGGCCGAGACGGGCGGATCACAAGGTCAGGAGATCGAGACCATCCTGGCTAACACAGTGAAACCCCCGTCTCTACTAAAACATACAAAAAAACTAGCCGAGCGAGGTGGCGGGCGCCTGTAGTCCCAGCTACTTGGGAGGCTGAGGCAGGAGAATGGCATGAACCCGGGAGGCGGAGCTTGCAGTGAGCTGAGATCCGGCCACTGCACTCCAGCCTGGGCGACAGAGCGAGACTCCGTCTCAAAAAAAAAAAAACAAACAAACAAAAAAAAGAAGTGGTAAAATTAACCATCACACAAAGACAAATAAAACAATAATGGCCCTGAATTTTAAAGGGAAATTTTGTTATAGGGTAGAGAGCAAGGAGTTCAGACAACATTGTTTATTCTTTACACTTCATTCTCTGTCTATCCAAATATCACCAGTCTCTTGAGTTCTCACTCATGTTCCACGCTCTCTTTAAAGTAACCACCAAAGAGCCAATAGTAAGGTGTATTAGGTAGCCCTTTTTATGAACATATTTTAAGAGGAAATCAGGTCAGTTTTTACTATAAATTATTAAACATTATCCTCATCATTTCATATCTATCTTAAAATTCAACACACCTAATACTTAAGTGCATCCAATATACATATTTATAAATACTCTGGTTTCCCTGTTTCCATTTCCAACTGGGTATACTGCAATTCAATTCACTTCTGGCACTAGAGTAGTGCAGAACTCACATGTTAAGGGCTCAGTCCTCCACAAGAGTACCTTCATTTCAGATGACAGCCACACTTTGAGTATCCCCAGCGCATCCTCTCTTCTGACTGCCTAGCTATTATTCATAGGTTTCCACAATCCTATCCAGTTCAGTAATTCACTAGAACAACTTAGGAATGTGCTATGTTTATGATTCCAGTTTTATTATAAAGGATACACCTAAGTAAGATCTGAAAGGGAGGCTGGGCACAGTGGCTCATGCCTGTAATCCCAGCATTTTGGGAGGCTAAGGCAGGTGGACCACCTGAGGTCACAAGTTCGAGACCAGCCTGGCCAACATGGTGAAACCCTGTCTCTACTAAAAACACTAAAAATTAGCCAGGCGTGGTGGCACATGCTTGTAATCCCAGCTACTTGGGAGGCTGAGGCAGGAGAATCACTTGAACCCCAGAGGCAGAGGTTGCAGTAAGCCAAGATCACGCCACTGCAGTCACTGCAGCCTGGGCAACAAGAGCAAAACTCCATCTCAAAAAAAAAGAAAGAAAGAAAGAAAAAGATCTGAAAGAGAACACGGAGCTTCCATGCCCTCTCCATGTGAAATCATGTCATCCTCCCAGCATGTCAATGTGCTCACCAACCTCCAACACAGAGTTTTTATTGGGGTTTCATTATGTAAGCAAGTTTTATTAAATCCTTGGGCACATTACTGAACTCAATCTCCACTTCTCCTGTCTTTCTCTGAAGGTTGGGCTCATCAAAAGTTCCAACTCTAATCATGTGGTGGGTCTCTCTGGTCACAAGGCCCCATCCTAAAACTATCTAGAAGTCTACCATTAGTCTCTTCATTAACATAACAAAGACACTCTATCACTCAAAAAATGTCAAGTGTTTTTGAAGCTCTGCATGAGGAACTGGGGACATAGACCAGATATATTCTCCATTATACAACAATATGTTACACTTGTTTATTATTTATCCTCTAGTTAAAAACATAAATTTCATGATGTCAGAGATTTTTATCTATTTCATTCACCCCTGTACCCTAGCACACAGATGAGTTGAAGCACACTGTGGATGCTCAATATTTATTAACTGAATAAATGTATGGGTGAATCAATTCTATATTGCAACTTTTTCATTTGAATCTTGACATATGTAGTATTCCTGTCCTCTTAAACCACAATATCTATAATGATTATCACTCATAAGCCCTGAACAAATAACACCTGGATCTGGATAGACTCAAGATTGGAAAAAGTTCAATTTAATTCAACAAGTATTTTATTGAGTACCTACTAAGTTCCAGACACTGTTTTAGGTGCTATGTGTTTAACAATTGGCCCAGGTGATTTTAACTTGAGCAAGTTTGAAATCCACTGTCATCTTACAATCTGCTGATGTCTCCTATAAACTATCTGTCTGTATTATTCCATTCTCACATCACTATAAAGAAATAGCCAAGACTGGATAATTTATAAAGAAAAGAGGTTTAATTGGCCCACAGTTCCATACGCTATATAGGAAGCGTGATGTTATCTGTTTGGCTTCTGTGAAGACCTCAGGAAACTTACAATGATGGCGGAAGGTGAAGGGGAAGCAGGCATATCTTACATGACTGGAGCAGGAGCAAGAGGTAGGGGGAGGTGCACTGCATATGTTTAAGCAACCAGTTTTCATGAGAACTCACTATTGTTACAATAGCACCAAGGGTGGGGACGGTGTTAAACTATGAGAAACCACCCTTATGATCCAATCACCTCCCACCAGGCCCCACCTCCAGCATTAAGGATTACATTTCAACATGAAATTTGGGTGAGGACACGGATCCAAATCATATCACCAGCTCATGCAGTACTTGCCATTTAATCATTCTGAACACTACTTTTATTATATCTTTTCTAGATCAAATCATTGGAATTGTATCCACAGACTAGTGGATCAAGTCCAGGATCTATCACCTGCAGACCAACAATCATCCTCATTTGTATCAACCCCTAGGATGAATGCTCTATTTTTCATGGACATCAGAACTCATCTTAGTTGCTCCTACTTTAAAGCACTTCCTGCTTCATTGCACCATCCAGGAATGCTATGCTCTGCCATCTCCATTAATCTTTATCTGATTGATCTATCTGTTGTGATCCAGCAGAAGGTCCCTGCTTGGCGGCTTACCCAACCTTTCTACCTATGAAAACCTTAATTCCTAAAGTGTTTGTATCTTAAACACTCATTTGGTACTTGCCTACTGATTATATAGTTTATGTGAATGTACTATAAAAGATTATTACTGATATATTTTGAATCTAAATCAAATGTTAACTGATACTTTCAAATTGCATTCTCTATATTTGGAAAAGAACTCTGGAATATTGTGGAATATTGGGCTCTTATTTTTCTGTTTTTTCGATCATTTATTTATTTATTTATTTATTTATTTTGAGACGGGGTCTCACTCTGTCATCTAGGCTGGAGTGCAGTGGCATAATCATGACTTACTGCAGCCTCCAACTCCTGACCTCAAGCAATCCTCCATCTCAGTCTCCTGAGTAGCTGAGACTACAGGTGCATGCCACCACACATAGCTAGTTTTATTTTTTTAACTTTTTGTAGAGATGGGGCCTTACTATGTTGACCAGGCTGATCTTGAGCTCCTGGCCTCAGGCAATCCTTCCTCTTCGGCCTCTCAAAGTGCTATGATTACTGGTGCGAGCCACTACGCCCAGCCACACTCTTATTTTAAGCATTTAGATATCTAGAGTTTATTGTCTGAATCTAACTTTTTACTATTCTCCAAAACCAAATAGCAAAACACAAAATCACCTTAGACATAATCTACTTACTTATAACCTATAGATTTTCTGCAAATTAATTTCTCCAGAATTTAATAAGGCAAACTCTTTTTTCCTAATTTTCAATATCTCCAATAGATATAAGAGCATTTTTAAAATCTGTGGTTTAAAACTATATAGAGCCTATATGTAGCTTTCTTTAGGGGCCATTCCAAAATAAGTGGAGTTATTATATAATTGTGTATTTGTCACTCACAATAGAAAATTATGTGGGCAGCTTTCATTATAGCTGGGTAAATTTAGATAAATGAAGTGTGTCAACTTAGTAATTACTAAATGTTATATGTGAAGCCATTAAAGCACGAATGCTTTCAGACACTGTTGTCGCTACAGGCTGTTTTTGTGAATTGTGATTCAAAACAATAAGAGCTGGCTTGAAAGTGAGTCAAAGGAAGAAAAAAAGGTGAAAATAACATAGGAATCATTCTACTTTCAGGAAGGTTGTATTTTACTCTTTGGTAATAAGAGTGTAACAGTGAGATAGATGCCTTTGTATAATGACATCCTCTCCCCTTATGCTCAAAAAATGTGCAATGCATAATACTTTTAATGTTTCTAAGAATGTAACTGAGGCAAAGATATTATACTATTTCATAGATTAAACTATGTTTCACTAACTGAGGTAAGACAAGAACCCAGAATTTACTTATTACTTATTAAAACATATCCTCTTGACACTCCTAATATTAGCCCATTTCTCAAAACCAGCAAAGTTTTGAGAATTCCTTTACAACGAACAAAATAATACAAAGTCTAAATTCCCTTACAATAAACAAAATATAGCATACATAAACATAGTACAAAGCCTGAATTCCCTTACAATAAACAAAATATAGCATACATAAACTTCATGGCAATAAGGCTATTTCAAACGATGGTAATTTACAGATGGTGTCCTAAAGCAATCTGATCAATATTCTCTTTTCCTTGTAAATATGTTGCAATAAGATCAAGCCATGCATTCATTTTGTTAAGCTCTGTGAATTCTCATCAGTTCAGGGAACTACCAAGTTTACCTATATTGATATTTGGCTCCAACTGAAAATGAAAAATCAATATTTTAGAGAAAGAAGTGCGCCTTGCTCTTTAAATATTCCTTTAATAGATAAGTCACAAATAAGCCTCCCTCCCTCTCTCTCCCACTCCTTCTCCCTTCCCCCAGCATCTTGCCTGCACCCTGCCCGCCACCATCCTGTTCACAACATAGTGATAACTAACATGTGTTTGGCTACCATTTTTAAATCATTCACTGAATACTATCAAATTTTTAAAGATCTGTCAATTGTCCTCACCATTTGATTGTTCCTTGTCAATGTTATCTCTACCAGGTAATACAGCCCAGGAAAGGTTATACAGAACATGGTCACACAGACAATAAATATTCTCCTAATCTCTGATTTAAAGCTGGGTACAAGGCTGCCCAGAATAAAGCAACATTTCCCAGCCTAC
>NW_012118522.1:1004218-1022600 GCF_000951035.1 Colobus angolensis palliatus
TCAGCCTCCCGAATAGCTGGGACTACAGGTGCCCGCCACCTCGCCCGGCTAATTTTTTTGTATTTTTAGTAGAGACGGGGTTTCACTGTTTTAGCCAGCATGGTCTCAATCTCCTGACTTCGTTATCCACCCGCCTCGGCTTCCCAAAGTGCTGGGATTACAGGAGTGAGCCCCAGCGCCCGACTTCCCAGCCTACGTTCTTTTAGGTGGAATGTAAGCGTATGTCAAAGGTAAAAACTACAGGATGTTCCTCAGGGGACATGCCTTTTTTCAAACCATTTCTTCTTCATACACTCTGAAATGGGAGTACACAGTAGCTGGATTTTACGCAGTCATCTTGGATCTCAGCGTAGAAGACACACATTGCTGATAATAAAGCAAGAAGATAGAAATAAACTGAGTCCTTCTATCTTCCACAGGGACAGTATGCCAGCCCATGGCTGAGTGTTCCTACCTACAAACGTAAAAATGCCATGGCTATCTTTCTTTTGTCTGAATATGGACTTATGGAAATCCAAATGATGGGTGCTTTTAAGAAAAGAACACATCTTCCACTGCACTTGTCATTTGATTAAATTTATCTTTTCCGGTCACCTCTAATACTGAACTCTAACACTTTAAAATATGTTTCTAAAATAATTGAAAGCAAATATATATATGTATATGTGTGTATATGTATACATATATATATTTAAAATTATTTTTAGGAAAATGAAATCTGTGCAATGCTGGTGAAAATGAAATCTGTGTGAACATTAAACCTATATCTTTACCCTCTTCAGGGCCACACTGAAACATCCTGGTGTTATTTCACATTCTTAATAATATCCAATTCGTTAAGCCTATTCAGTCACAAAAACCTATTATAATTCCAAGTGTAATCCAAGTGTCTACCACTTGAATGTCTTCAAGAACTCTAGTTATCCTGTGTCACCTTTTCCTTTGATGTGTAAATAAAACAGCCCCAGTTCTTTGCAACCCAGCAACAGCAGTGTGTCCAAGGAGTCCTTGGAGTGCTTAACTTCCTCTTGATCTGAAACCCTCCAGTTTCTTGCCCCCATGAACTCTCTGACACCCATTCTCTTCTTGCTTTCTGAATCGACTCTTTCCTTTCTTCTCTGCTTTACTCCACACTGGACACGAAACCTATTCTTACTTTAAAAAACCACACACAAGGCTGATATATGTGGTTCAGGTCAAATTTCTGGTCATAGACACCACAGAAATTTCTCTGTCCACTTTTGCACTGTAGCTCCCAATTTGTACGGATTTCTTCCCCATCTTTCTTCTCTTTTCCTCAGTTTCTTGGCTCTAAGAAACCATTCTCTCCAACTCTCAAGAATGTCCCCTAATTC
The DNA here is from genome assembly GCF_000951035.1 of Colobus angolensis palliatus. Lineage (NCBI taxonomy): Eukaryota > Metazoa > Chordata > Mammalia > Primates > Cercopithecidae > Colobus > Colobus angolensis. Next base: position 1,005,574 of record NW_012118522.1, read on the forward strand.
CTGCTACCTTGTTTGCAAATCAATGTAGTCATCTTTGATGTCATCTTTTATTGCAGTCCAGAAAAGAAAATTGGGAGAGGGGGACCCATAGGATCTTTCCTTTCCCAATCCAAAGTATCACTGAGGTAAAGGAAAACAAACGTCATCATAAGAGATATAGCCTATATCTTCCGTTATGAATAGAGTTCAAAAGATTAGAAGTATTAGTTCTTCTTAACTTTGGGCCAGGTTAAAGTTTAAATATTTAGGGAGGTCTTTATCCTAAATGAGAAAAGTCTCTGTTAATGAAAGGGATAGCTGTAGAACATCTACTCCTGTCCTTCAGATCACATTCTGCAGGATTGTGATTTTTTTTCTTCATCATTAGGTAAGCCCATCCCCCTCTACATACAACAGCACCAGGGTCTCTCAGGTGACTTCTAGGGCAGTGCTCTTTCCATTAAATCCCATTGCTTTTCAAACCATTTTATTGGAGTTTCTAAACCCATTTTGATCTCTTGTACAAAAGGAACAGTCATTAATGACCACTTTGAATAGTATGTCTCTTGAGTGAATTAATGAGAAGGCTGTCTCATTCCTTTGAGTAAGGGCATGACCAGACCGCATTTACTTTTCATAAGTGAAGAGACTCTCTCATCATAACTATGTAATCCTCATATACAGAATGAAAATTATTTCTTAGAAAAAAAAGTCCTGAAAATGAATTCCTATAGAAGATTCAGTCTCAGAATTGTCAGAATCAGTTCAGTTTTGTTTTTCAATAGATTATGATCTATTGGATACTTTTTATCTGCTAGTCATCACACTGGTCACTAGAGCTATTTAAAAATAAGCAGGGTTTAATTGTACATTCTAGAGGAGGGGAAAGTAGAAAAGAGATATGGTAAAGGTATGATAAGGAGCTATGTGAGTGCAAAGAAGGGCCTTTATTCCAGTCAGAGAAGTATCACCTATGGTTTCATGAGGGATACAATATCTGAGCTAAATTTTCAAATTTAAAATAAAGTTAGCCAGAAAATAAGGGCTCAGAGGATATTTTATTCAAAGGAAACAATATGAGCAAAGATTTAGAGGATTAAACTTCATGTGCAAGGAATTTAGAATTGCTGTAGCATTAACTGCAAAGTGACAAATGGAAGAAAGTAAGCTGTGCCTCCCTTATGTATGTATACACATATTTGTGTTCCATCTGTCTTCCTTATTAGCTCTTTGAGAGTGGGAGTTTCATCTATTTTTTTCTTCTGCACCTAAAACAATGTTGGTCACATATTAGATTAAAAATATTGGTTGAATGATTGAATGACTCTAAAGGTAGCCAGGGTGGGAGACAGTATATAGTATAGGGATGAAGAACATGAGCTCTGTCCAAAGGAAACCTGTATACACAAAAAATAGAAAACATGTGTAAGAATGTGCATAGCAGTACTGTTCACAAATAAAAAAATTATGGCCACAACCCAATGCCAATCAACTAAAAAGTAGATCAATAAAATGTAGAACATTCACAAAATGGCTTATTATCTAGTAATCAGAGTATAATAATGTAGATCAATTTTAACAATAATAAGTCCCAAAAGATTCCATACATCATGATAGGTTTTTTGAAGTGGAAACCATCTAACATAAAAATATATGTTTTGGGAATACATATAATAGTAATAAGACCACATAAAAAGAAAAGTAAATTCTTAATAATGGTTACTTCAGGGAAATAGTGGAAAGGAAATAAATGAAAGGACCACATTTTGTAAATTAGATTATTGTCAAGGTTTTACCTTGTGTTTGGGATAGCACTTGGGGGCATTTATCACATTATTAAAAATAATAAATTATCCATGCATGGCAATAATAAGAATGTGTCATGAAACAAAACACTAAACCAATTTTGTGTAATTACAGCTCAAAGAATAAAAAGAAGGGGAAAAAAATGTTTTCCTGGACACTTGCTTTCTCCTGGTAGTGGGGGTAGGGACAAAGGGTATCCTGTGCTCCGGTATCAGGTTGTCTGGGTTCAAATTCCAAACATACAGCGTCCTAGCTGTGTGATCTTGAACAAATTCCTTAAAGGCTTTATGCCTCAGTTTCTCCAACCATAAATAGGAGTTAAAACAGTACCTTCATTTTACAGTTGGTTTGAGACTACATTAAATATATGTAAATGCATGTGCCTGGCACTTAGTGCTAAGTAAATGTGGTGACAAATCTGAAGAATAATTAAATATTGGCTGCTAACAATACAGGGCTAGAAAATGGAAGACCTTATGTATTATGCTAAATAGTTTCTGCTTTACCTGCAAAGGCTTTCAGATTCCAGAAATAGTTTAAGTCAGGAAATAACATCATTAGATTTCTATTTTTCAACAGGTCTCTCTAATTGCAATATTATGAAGGGGTGTAATACTTCCAGCAGGGAGGCCAATCAATATATTATTACAATAGTTATGATGAGAGATTATGAAAGTCTTAACTAAGGCTATAATAGTGCAGGAGGAAGAGAAGGGGACAGAAATTGTGAAATAGTAAGGAAATGGAATTTTGTTGCACAGTTATGCATGAAATGAGGAGTTTGGAATGACTCCCAGGATTCAGGATCATGGGGTGAGTGAGTGTTGACACTGTTCCCATGATTGGAAATATAGAAAGAGTGGAGATTTCTCAGTCTTGGCATCATTGACATTTTGCTGTGAACAAGTCCTGTAAATAAAGAAAGAGAATATTTAAAGGGAAAGATCATGAGTTCAGTACTGTATATGTTGAATATGTTGGCTTTGAGATGTCTGTGGGGCATACAGCTAGTGCTAATAAAGATTTGGATGGTAAGAGTATGCAATTCAGAAGAAAAGTCAGAATTTCCAGTATAAATTTGGACTCTTGATTCATATACTATAAGCCATAGAAGGCAATGAGTTCACCTAGGTCGGGCATGTGGAGTAAGAATGTAAAAGCATTCAGGATATAAGTTTGGAGAGCACACCAGTTCAGGATAAGCAGAAGATACACCAGTGTGTAAGTTACTTTTAGGCATCAACTTGACTTGATTAAGGAATGCCTAGAGAACTGGTAAGGCATTACTTCTGGGATTGACTGTGAGGGTGTTTCTAGAGGAGATTGCCATGTGAGTCAGTAGACTGAGTGGAGAAGATCCACCCTTAATGCAGGTGAGCACAATCCAATCAGCTGGGGGCTCGATGGAATCAAAAAGGCAGACAAAGGATGATTTTCTCTCTTTCTTGGGTCTGGGACACTCTTATTCTCCAGACCTTGGACATCACAACTCCAGGATCTTTGGCCTTTGGATTCCAGGACTTATACCAGTGGCCTCCCCCTGGTTTCTCAGGCCTTTGGCCTCTGACTGAGAGTTATTCCCTAAGCTTTCCTGGTTCCAAGGTATTCAGAGTTGGACTGATCCGTGCTACCAGCATTCCAGGACACCAGCTTGCAGATGGCCTTTTGTGGGACCTCTCAGACACCATAATCATGTGAGCCAGTTCCCCTAATAAATCCCCCTTTCCATATCTATATCTGTCCTACTGATTCTCTCTGAGGAACCCCACCTAATACAACCAGCAAATAGATTTTTTTCCTTGTGTTATTGCATCCTCTGGGACCTCCACAAGAGTGCTATATAGCAGTGATAGCAAGCATTAGTGTGTTTTTCTCAAGTACAATAAGAGTGCTTCTAAAATATTCATCATTTGGAATGACATTTCTGGAAAATTTTGGTAGATATCAATGGGAAGATTGTTAAAGAGTTTATTTCTAAGGAGATTAAAAATAGATAGACCAAGCACACAGGTGAAGGAATAGGCTCAAACAAAGAAGCATACAAAAGAGAATGTAACCCTTCCTCCAAGAATAGAGAAAGGAGGTGAGAATGGGTTTTGACTGTTTTCTACTAATTACCTCCTTTTCTTTTATATAAAATATATGAAGTGCTTAACTTAGTTATACTAACTCTCATAACCATTCTGCCAATAAAATCAGAACAATATTTTGGACTCTACGTTTGTAGGTTTAGTGGATGAAGAAGAGCTCATGCCTCTTTTGTTTTCATTTTGTTTGCTTTTTTTTTTTTTTAAGTAGTGGGCCATCTGGATGCAGATGTTTTTAAATGGATTCAAAGTCCCCCCCAAAGGTTAGTCAAAGCTATATTTATATGGTAGACCTGAACAAGGCTAATTCCACTTAGAGAAAGTAACCCTTAAATACGATTTTTCTCCATGTTCAAAATAAATTATATTGTTGCTACAATAAGTCAAATTCTACTGTTGCTACAAACTTCAAAAACATTTGAAGTTTGAGAAAGTTCCTTCAGACTGAGATTAAATAATCCTCTTGGAGAAAAAGGAAGATGGTGAAACAGATGATACAGAATCGGGGGTTGGGGAATACAACAAACTGCAGCCCAGGAGCCAAATTCTCCTGTTTCTCTAGAGCCCATGGGCACCGCATGAAACAGCTAGCATTATGAGGTGCATAAGGCATCTGCCTTGTGTCCTGATCCACAGCAGCACCTGCCCTCCAGCTAGCAGCTGAGTCTTGTTGCTGCACAGAACCAGCATTCTCTGACACCTGAACACTGGGGACTTCACTGTCAGCATCGAGTGGTGGAATCTCAGTCCAGGAGTCACCTCACCACCAGACCCCAGCCCCTGGAATCAGTTCCTCTTCCTCCAGAGAATATCTCCACTGAAACACAACTGCATGTAAAGTTTGCCCACCACTGAGGGACTGTTCATTCCAGGCAAACATAGTGGGAAACAGTAGGTGTTTTCTCTCTTAAGACATAAGTATCCTCAATTTTGCCTCTTAGCCCTACAAAGGCTAAAACATTTACTATCTGGAACAGAAAAAGTTGGGTGATCTCTGGTATAGATCAATTAGTGGAAACACAGTAAGAGAAGGAGCCAAAGATAAAAATTTGTTCCATAGAAAATTGCATCCATTTGCCTAGCTACGGAAAACATATCCTTTTCTTCCTAGATAAACTAAATTGCCATTTGTAAACAATGTGACTTTTTATAATTAAGGTAACTCAGTATTTCTCTACAAAGCTACAATTAATATTTTAGGCTTGAGAAGTCCTGTGTACTGAAGTATATTTAGGGCCATCCCTAGCCCATAATAATTGCTGCAGGTAGCAAACCCCTACCTTCACCCAGCACAGTTATGAAAATCAGTGTCGTCAGATATTGCCAAATGTAGCCTGGGGAGTGGGGCAAAACTCACTCTCAGTTGAAGATTACTGGAGTAATTAATTGGCAATGAACGCTCCTAGATTTGTCCACTTCCATTCTATCACTATTTTAACTTTATAAAAATTACTTCATCACTTCAGGGAAATTATTTTAGTCGTATTCTTTCCTCAATCAGTATGAGAACTTTAATCACTGAGACATCTGTACCAGAACGCTCCCCTAGTGATGTGTATAGGCGGGCAGGAAGAATGGCAAGGAAGGAGGGGACGTAAAAGAGGTAGAGGGTAAAGTAGGGAGGTGAAGGAGGCAGAGGGTGAAAGCAGAGAGAGGAAAAGTGATTAGGCCAACAATGACGCCACGCCCAGCCACCATATCCACTGGACACATGGAAACCAAGGAACCAGGATCACAAACTGAGGATCTGTTCTCTAATATCTTGAAGTAGTCCCAAGGTTTGCCAAAGAGAAACAGGCCAGAAGCAAGGATTAAAATGGGACTGCAGAGCTAGGAAGATGATGGCAAGCACGAGACATCACACAGAAATGGGGAACATCTGAGACAGTTGCTTTGAGAGACTTCGTTGGCTATGGCTTTTATTTGTCATCTACCATATGGCATTTTAACTGCCTAGCAACGTTGAAAGGGCCAGAGAAGATAGTGACATACTGGTCTGATCTTTTTGGGACATATGTTAGCTAAGAGAAGTCAAATTCTTCATTCAGAAATCACTTCCTGAGATGGAAGACATGGTGATGCACCTGTGGTTACATGAAGACAAATTATGTTTCCTAAGGCTTCAAGTTTTCTGTGATTCATGGACAGGAAATGGGGCTTAGTTTGCCAAAACAGCCATCCAAGCTAAGACGGAACATATATAGGAACTCCCAAGAGGTGTTTGAGCAGAAAAAGCTAAGAGCGGTAAGGTCTTCTTGTTGCTTTGCACCCTCACTGTTGCAGCCCACCGAACATCTCTGTTTAGTCTTTTTCTACTAGTTGTGAATGTGTCTTGGTATTCAAGGGCTTGCCAGATAATCCTCTGTAGGTCTTGGTTCCTTCTTTCCTCATAGCAACATCCTTAACACTCAGATAGTGATGTACAGGATTACACATGTCTCTGAATATAAGTTTTTTTTTTCTGTGTATTTTCAGTACTTTGTGTTCTGTCCCTCTTATTTTTATTAGAGTGCCTTGTTCCCACATAATTCCCTGCTGTGACTGGGACAGTTGTCTGCATCACTGCAGGTTCTTAGTAAATGCTGCCCGCCTGCCTGACCACTCAGACAAGGACTCCCATCCCCAGCATATTAATGACAGGACTTCTTTTGAGATGACATAGCTGTTGTGTTATGTCTATGCTGGAGATTCTTTGATCTCTGTTGGTCTCTGCCTCATTATCTCTTTTTCTAAAGGCTTTATCAGTCATACACACAAGAATTCTAGCCATGTATTTCCCTTAGGAATAAGAATATGGGCAAGAATAGCAAAATGAGATTCGACTTAGAAAAGTGCACAGAATTTTTCCTAAGAGAGTCTAAGAATAAGGGGAAAAATTCAATGAATTGTAGAGGAGTAAATTTAAAAGAAAGAGAGAGAAAGACAAATAGCAGAACAATAGTACCTCTCTTGATGGTTTGCCCTTGAAGACTCCTGATCAATTTGTACTTGTCTTAATGAGAGACCACAGTCTCCTTGTCTCCTCGAGAGCAATGTCCAATGTGTGTGTGAGCGCGTGTGTGCACACGCATGCGCACGTGCAGGCACATGTGTGTTTTAATCTAGTACCCCTATATGTACATATAATAAACAGCAATTATCCTTCCCTCTATGTAACCCTTAATGTTCTTCCTACAATAACATTCTTGGGAGACACTGGAGGAGAAGTTATAAGATCAGATAGTTTTGGAAACACCTTTTCCCATAGGCGCATCCCTCACATCCTCATTGTTTAACTTTGCATTATACTGTGTGTCCTAGCTTTGTTTGACCCCAAAGCCCTTCCGTCATGTCATTCCTAGTTCTAGTCCATTGCCAAGCTGGGAACACTTTGCATTGCAGGGTGAGGTTAGAGAAAGAACTATAGCAGCAACTAGAGACTGCTATCCTAAATGCATCTCTCCTCCATTACTATAATCTTACCAGGGGGCAGGAGAGCACCAGATGGGGCAGCCTCTCTCTCCTCTCAAAGCAGAAAGCTTTCATTAGCAGACTCAGCTAGGAACAGAAAGGATGAAACACACACACTTACTCCCTCGTGGCTTTCCAGAAAGCATTCCAGAGGATTCCAGAAGGCAGCCTGAAGCCAGCAGCAGGACCATGTCCAGCACTGACCCAGGCAGGAGCCTGCTGGGGTTTGGATGGGACTTTGACAGCCAAAAGACTGTCAAGTCAACAGAGTATCTTAAAAGGGAAGGTGGGCGAGAGAGACACCGGCCTGCTGTCCTTTCTCATAAAAACAAAGGCTGCAATAAACCATCATGACCTCCCAGGCCAGACAACTCACTGGGCTTCCTTTTGGCTCTTTTCATTCTGCTTGGAACCCTATGAGTGACAGTTATGGTATGAAAAAAGAAAAAGACAAGTCACGACACCTGTTCTTTTTCTTCCTTCCTTAATATAAGCTTCAAATCCTGCAGAAAGGCCAGAAGTTAGACTATGACTCTCTGTACTGTCTGCTGTTAATGAGGCCTCCAGTGACATTTCCCCGCTAGACATTGAAACAGGTAACGATATTGGTTCTGAAACAGGAGAGGTGGATCACACCTGGGGCATCCATGATTATTTCCATCTGCTGACCCCTACCTTCGGGGAACCCTAGCTATGGCAGGTATACTAATCACAGCAGAGTGGCTGGGATAAAAGACCCTGGATTATTGGGGTGATGGTCATGCTAGCCTGCAGACCTTTGTGCCGATACTTCTCTCAGGGAGTCTGCAAGTGAGCTGACTGTGTAGGGAGAGATACTGGTTGCTGAGAGCTTTTGTAGCCCTTCAGCTACTTACAGGGAAGAAGATACCTCTAAGGCTTATGCCTTGCATTTGTTGATACTCAGTAGGCGGGTTATGTGGGCTTCATCTAGAATCTAATCTGCATGCAAACAAAAAACAACTGGTTACCAAGACTAATATGTTTGCTTTTCCAAAGTCTGTCACCAGTTCAAATCCTCTGAGAATAAGACACTCAGAAAATGCTTCCTGAGATGGCGATAATTATGGCTGCTTCCTGAGTAGGTTGATGTCTTTGGATAGAGAGTGTGAACATTTATACTTCTCACCATCCCACCCTCTTCAGATATCATCTCTACAGGCTAATGCATGTAGCTCTGCCTTGGCACAAATGTTGCCCATTTGTGTTAGTCATGAACTGGTTCTTTCATCTGATCCATTTTATGCTCTCATTTTTCCCCCTTTAGTGTGTCATTACATTCTGAGCAATTGCCACTTCCCTGACTATGATTGATCCCCACTTATTTCATCCTGCATGCAAAGTATTTGATTTCAAGTGTGGTTCATTCTGCTCAGTGAACTCATTATAAAGTCAAGCTGAACATCTCACAGATGTGAAGCACCTTGTCTTTGAGGTTCAGCAATCTAATTTGGAATCTCATTATAGAACTTCTACTAGTAGTGGGCACAGGGGCAACTACCTGGCTGGCATTTTCCTGCCCATCTCCTATCCCATAAAGAAACTGTCATTTCAATACAGGCATGCCAGAATATTCCCCGTTTTGGAAAATAGCTTTATTTATCTCTCCACAAATGCCTCTTGGCACTGATGAGAGAGTAATACTTTGTAGGCAATTTTATTAAGCATCTCAGGAGGTCAGGTGCTGAAAGAGACAGCTCACAGCTGCTTGCCTCCCATCTAGTTAGTAGGCTTCTATATGGATCTGATGTTACATTTTCCAAGGTTTGTAGTGTAGTTGTCATTTTGCTAAGAATCTATATACCAAGAATCTTTGCTTGGTACCGTAATGCAGTTTAACTCAGGGAGGACTGATTTCTGGTGTGTCTATGGCGAATGAAGGGAGAATGGGGTTGAAATGGAAAGTTCACTTTATTTCCAGAGAAATGCATTTATTCTGAAAGATCGATGCATTCATTTTTTTTTTTTTTTTTTTTGCTTATTTGGTGCTTTCAAAACCAATGAGCATCCAAGGCGCAGGTCTCACTGCTAATGAAGTTTTTGTTGTTTTTTTTTTTTCACTTTCAATTTTAAAACTTTGGTAAGGAGAATATTTGCTCTTCCAATTGCAATTGTTTCCATTCCCCTTAGAGTAGGCTGAGCCTTCAAGAGAACTGTACCTTTGTTTCTTTGCTATGAAAATGTAAGTAGATTTATTTAACCACATAGAATGAAAAGTGAACTAATACATATACTAATGAATAGGGATAGGTTCATGTGGCTATGTTCAGCAACACACATAGATTTTTATCTTGCATTTCAGTTCAGCAAAAATACAGATTTTCCCGGGATCACACCCCATCTCCCGACTTCTCCATTTAATCTAGAAAAGGGGTCAACAAACTACAGCCTGTGAGCCAAACCCACCCCACTGCCTGCTTTTGTAAATAACATTGTTTGGAACACAGGCACATATATTAATTTATGTTCATTCCTGCTTTCCAGCTCCCCAGACGGTTTAGTAGTAGAGACAGAAACCATATATCCCTCAAACCTAAAGTGTTTACTATCTGAACTTTTACAGGAAAAGTTTGGTGACCTCTAATCTGGGAAAAGAGATCTTACGGTTCTATTTAATTCACATGTAACAAAGTATGTGTTTTGAAAATAATTTTCAGTAGGATAACTGAGAGGAGAATTACAATGAGCATGGAATGACAATCTGACCCTACTGACTGTCAAAAAAGGTTTATGAATGTTAAACCTCTGCTTTTTCTACCCAAGAGGTCTTTGAATGGAATGATAAATTAATAACAACAATGTGATATAATTTATTCATATTTGAATGGTATTTTTGACTTGGAAAGCTTCCTCTCCACTGACTTTTGATTTCCACTTATGGACTGGGGAATTAATTATTTCATTTTATTTTTATTGCATTTCATTTGGGTCAGATGCATTGCTCAGGAAAGGTGGAATTAGGAATAAGTGACACTAAAGTTTTATAGCACATTCATCCCACAAAATTGTCTCAGTGCCTTATTTCCCCCCATTTGGTGCCCCCTTCTGACAGTTCCCCTCTCGTTGGCATGACCCTTTAGGAAGTACTGGCAGCTTCAGTACCACAACGGCTGGCTCCTATCACACATCACTGTGCAGTTGGGAGGATGTCACCACATGACTATTCCTCCTGGAGTCAACTCGCAGACTTTGAGTTACATTCAATCATTCAAACAGGTACAGTGAGGCAATGAAATTAGATGGATGAATACAGGCAGATACCTGTAGATAGATGATGTAGATAGGTAGATAGATTAGACAGATGATAGATAGATAGATAGATGACAGATAGACAGACAGATACATACATACATATGTACGTACATACATACATAGATCAATAGACAAAGGGACAGAAACAGAGACAGGCAGACAGAAAACACAAGACTAGGAGTTCAAAGACCTAGATTCAAGTTTTGTCTCTACACTTACCTTAGCCAAGCCAGGAAGGTCAGGTGCTAAAAGAGACAGCTCACAGCTGCTTGCCTTCCATCCAGTTAGTAGGTGTCTCTGAAAATAATAATAATGTAGTGTAAGAATTTTATAGGATATTTTACAAGAAAATATAATATAACTGAAAGTACTTTTAATTTGTAAGTTAATCTAAGCTATTACAATTATGACAGGACTAAAAATTACTTTTTACCTCAAAGTTCACAGCCTCTCCTATGACCCACAAAAGAGATTTCTCACATTGCCCAGGTCAACCCTCTCCTTCCTCCTTGCTTTCAATCAGAAGGAAGTGTGTGCCACTAGAGATGAGATAGGTCAACAAGCCTTGTTAAGGAATGGAGTGTGTGGAGACACAGAGCGTAGGAGGAAGGATACTGGGTTGGGGAATATGCCTTAAGTCTGGGAGTTGCAGAGAAAAGCCCTCCAGAGCAACTTCGAGTGTGTGATGGAAATGAGAGGAGAAAAGAAAGAAGAGTTTTCGTAAGTGCTACTCGGGTGATACAGCTCACTACCCGTCACAGGCTGAGAGATGCAAATTAAAATTTGTTACTTTGGAACTTGTTGGTTGCTTGAATTTGTTTTACTTAAACTGGAAAATACCAATGGAAACTGAACAGAATAGTTCATCCAGACTTTTAAGGGTGTATTATGAGTTTTTATTATTTATGGGTCCCTGGTTTGATTTTATACTATTACTTTTAAGAAGGTCTAAATTTATACAAATGTGTAATTTTAGGTATATATTAAAAACCATCTGATTTAAAAAGCTTTTCTCTAAAGCCAGTGAGAAATGCCTGACATTGATATTTTCCAGACAATGTTAGGGCACCATTTCCTGTGTGTTGCAGTCAGAAGATTAGTCCAGAGATTTTTCAAACTGGGGAATGTGTGAGGTGTCACGAGTGTATAGTTTGAAAGAAAATACACATACTCAACCTATTGTTTTCTGAAAACAAACTAAAAAGAATATAACACACACCTCTCATCCATTGGTGATATGGAAAATACTGAACCAGAAGGCCCTTAAAGGATACAAATCTAAAATATGAAAAATTTTTAAAGAGATTGAGAAACCTGCTAGTCAGTCACTAGGACTCTAGGAATGAGTTAGCATGATGATAAACTTGCCCTAAAATATTTGGGAAAAAAGTTAAACATATGTATGTTTTACACAGATTATTCCATTTAACCCACTCAATACCTCTTAAAGAAGGTATAATGGTCATTATGGCATAGAACAAGGTTGAGATTTACAAACCTGCTTATATATAGTAAGTGGTAGAGGTGAGATTTGTGCCAAGGTGTTTGGGTTCCAAAGCCCTGTTTCTACTAAGCTGTAGTCCCCTGCTGGGTGACTGGCAATGTCAGGCCTACAGGCTTCAAGATGAGTTGACTTTATGAAGGATTCAAGTGACATTCCAGGGTGGCATAATTAATTAGCGATGTCCTAAACTCCTAATCTTCTGAATCACATTCATACCTATTCCTCAAACTGCAGATCAGATAAAACAGACAAATAGTACCTGGGACCAGCTCTCCAGGAGCAATGGAAAGGCTTATTGGCTTCCACTAATGGTGCTGTTTCTTAAATTTTTTTCTGTCAGTATCTTCCGGTCATCTTGCCTTTTTTCTCATTTTCTATATCAAACAAATATGGCCCAAATTCAGATTTTCATATATTATGATTTTCACAATATCTAGAAGAGAGTCAAACTGTATTAGTTTCCTATGTCTACCATTTAAGAAACTACTACACAGTTCATCACTTAAAGATCAGAAATTTATTTTCTCGCAGTTCTGGAGACCAGAAGTACAAAGTCGAAATCAAGGTGTTGACATGGTTGGTTTCTTCTAGAGGCTCAGTGAGAGAATCCGTTCCATGTTTTTCTCCTGGCTTCTGGTGGTTGCCAGCAAGTCTTGGTGTTCCTTGGCTTGTAGCTGCATAACTCCAATCCTTGTCTCCATCTTTATCTGGTCTCTGTGTCTCTGTGGCTTCTCCTTTCTTATTTCTTATAAGGATACTCTGCATTGGAGTCAGGGCCCAAGCTAAGTCCAGGATAATCTCATTTCAAGATCCTTAATTTAATTACATTTAAAGATGATTTGCAGATAAGGTTATATTCAAATGCATTGCATTAGGACTACAGATAGGTTTGAGTAGACACAATTCAACCTAGTACACCTCAAAGGCGTTGTGACCCAGGAAGTGATTAACTAAGCCCACAGAAGCAATAGGCTCTACACACCATATTCCAACCATAAACGAAAGGAGACTTCTCATTCTAACCTCTCAGCATCATTAACATGTATGCTGCCAGCTGAGATTTTCAACGATTCAAAAATTCAGACTAGGCTATGTTGGAATTAAATGAGGTTCTTGGAGAAAGGGACTGTGGTCTGAACCCCAATAGCTTGGCACAAGCCAAGATTGTGCCATTGCACCACCACCCTGACCTTAGGTAAGTCATTAAATGCCCTTCAGCTTTAGTTTCCTCATCTATAAAATGGGACAACAATAGTAACATCTATAACCAATTTTTCACTGTTATATATAAAAGTGCTTTGTAAATTACACAATAGTTATTTTCACTATTAGCTAGTTCAAAGCCCAAGTAAATAACTCTATTTCCTTTTTTATTTTGTGTAAGTTTTCCTTCTTCTGTTTTTTAAGGAGCAGCATTATCCTTACAGCATTTTTTGAAGACATTTTGTGTATCAGACCCTTGGCATGATCTAAAATGGCTTTCTGTATTTTATATTTATAGTGAAATGATTATATACAGGTGTGTATGGGAAAGCAGAGGTGACATTAACAACAGTTAATTTAGGAAATCAAATGCTTCACAAGTAGGAGATGTATCTAAATATTTCACTACATTCATGACTCAAAATATGGCTCATCCTAATAGCAGATACACAAGAAAAAAAGAGAGGGAAAAGTTAAATGTCTTTCACAAATATCATGTAAACTTGTCCTTCTGAAAACATTTTCATGATCATTTAAAAGGGAATGAATAATATAATTCAAAAATATAAATAGATGATCATATTGGACTGCAATGAGAGCAGATGTTTTAAGTTATGTAAAATCTTACCCCATCTGGTAAACAGTAAAAATGTCTCAACAGCAACCCACAGATGAAATGTTGCCAATAAAGCAAGTATAGCGGGGACTGACTAGAAGTCAATTTTACTGGATTACTTCATAAAATGCTTAAAGGCTATTAATATGCACATAATAATTTTACCCCTTACAGCAATTACCATTCTGAAAACTATTTTTAAAAATTTTAGAAATTTCATCTAATTTCATGATAAATTTCACCATAAATCACATTTGTTAAATTAAACAGTTCATTTTCTCCCAGAGTACCTTGAACTTAGAAATATATCCTGGAGTAGTTATATGTTTAAGTTAATTAAGACATTTACTCCATCTCCAATCTAATCAGGATGAGTACCAATAAGACAGAATAAAATTAGAGATGGACCAGACTCCCACTGTTGCAGATTCCATTCTGTTTGTGAAGAGTAGGTGGATCTATCAGGAACATTTGGTTTATGTCAGTTTGCCTTGTAACTGGGTTTCATTGTGTGAACTATTTCCAGTTTTTTCAGCTACAAATAGGTGGCTACCAATATAAACTTGCTACATTATTCCAAGTTGAATTATTACCAGAAAACTTTTCTAAGAGCAACAGACTTGGATCTCTTCGAGCAGAAAGTCTGTTCTTAAGATTCTTCCCCATTTGGGTCCAAAAGTTGTTATTCCCATCACATTTCTTGTCCCCTACTTTAAACTATTCTATAGAAACCCAGTACCATTTCATTCATTCATTCTAAATATAAGAAAGGCCAGAAAGTTACCCCACACTACAAAGAAATCTGTAAAAAAGTTAATTACTCCCAGATATGTGTAAACTCCTACTTAGAACAATAAAAGAATTTTGTAAATTTATGAGGAGTAACCCCAAATGAAGAGAGAAATAAAGGGAAGGGAGGGGATTTTATTACAAAGACAAATTATTGTACTAGTGTTTTAATGTGTTCTGTGAATTCAATTAAAGGGGGTGTCACACTCACACAAACAGATACCACCCCCCACTCTCCAGGGCTCTATTTCTACCAGAAGATTGTTTATTATTGTTCAGCCAAACCTTGTTCATAAATCAGTAGAAATGAAACAATTAAAACTAACTGGCCAAAACAAAGAACATGAAAAATTTGAATTAAGTATTCTTTTATTTTTAATGGTTTTATTCACGGAGTCTTTGAAGGTTCTTCAAATGTTTCATATGAAGAAACAAAGACCATTAATATTCAATTAGAGTAAATAAGCCCTCTTCTTATGAATTGATAGTTTAATTCAACAATTATCTATATTATCTTTAAAAATACATATCATTTGACTGGGCACGGCGGCTCATGCCTGTAATCCCAGCACTTTGGGAGGCCGAGGTGGGCCAATCACTAGGTCAGGAGTTCGAGACCAGCCTGACCAACATGGTGAAACCCCGTCCCTACTAAAAATACAAAAATTAGCCGGTGGTGGTGGTGTGCACCTGTAATCCCAGCTACTCAGGAGGCTGAGGCAGGAGAATCGCTTGAACCCGGGAGGCAGAGGTTTATGTATTATATATATATACATACAATATCACATCCCTGCTTAAAACCATGCAATGGCTTCCAACTATGCACAGTCCGGGCTGGGCATGGTGGCTCACACCTGTAATCCCAGCACTTTGGGAGTCTGAGGCAAGCAGATCACTTGAGGCCAGGAATTCGAAAATAGCCTGGCCAATATTGTGAAACCCCATCTCTACTAAAAATACAAAAATTAGCCAGATGTGGTAGTCTGCACCTATAATTTCAACTACTTGGGAGGCTGAGGGAGAGAATTGTTTGCACCCAGGAAGCAAAGGTTGCAGTGAGCTGAGATTGCACCACTGCACTCCAGCCTGGGCAACAGAGCAAAACTCTGTCTAAAAAAAAAAAAAAAAAAAAAAAACCACACAGTCCAAACTCCTTGTTCTTATCCTGAATGATCTGGCACCTGCCTACATATCCAACTCTATCTTCTACCTGTCTATCCCTTACCACAAAATGACTTCTGACAATTCCTTGTATATGCCAAGCTTTTGCCTGCCTTAGGACATTGTTGCCACTCTCCGGAGTACTCCACTGCCATTTCTCATCTCCCAGATCACCACTACAAAGAAGTCAGCTCCTATACTCTATCTAATGAAATATCCCCCTCCCCAAGACTCTCTTATCCCATTGCCCTGTGTGCTTGCTTTATAGCATGTATCACAGTTTGTAACTACTTTGTTTGTGTATGTTTCTCATCTATTGTTATTCTCCTGCCAGTGGAATATCAGCTCCATGAGAACAGGGACTACACATGCCTTCTCTTTGTTTCCCTGGCACTCATCAGCATGTGCTCAATAAAAGTTCTTCGGGAGTACTACTGTTTGAAAAAAAAATTGTGAAAATGATTCATTGTCCTCTGGCCGGGTGCAGTGGCTCACATCTGTAATCCCAGCACTTTGGGAGGCCAAGGCAGGTGAATCACAAGGTCAGGAGATCAAGACCATCCTGGCCAACATGGTGAAACCCTGTCTCTACTAAAAATACAAAATTAGCCGGACATGGTGGCGGGCGCCTATAGTCCCAGCTACTCAGGAGGCTGAGGCAGGAGAATCGCTTGAACCCAGGAGGCAGAGGTTGCAGTAAGCCGAGAACATGCCATTGCACTCCAGCCTGGGCTACAGAGCAAGACTCTGTCTCAAAAAAACAAAAAAACAAAAAAACAAAAAAAAAAGAGAGAGAGAGATTCATTATTCTCAAGGAACTTACAGTCTGAAGGCAAAACGGATATTGAAACACAACCAGAATACAGAGAGGAATGAAAAATGTTAAAACTACAGAATGAAAGCAAAGTGCTATAGGAAGAGAAACTGGATGGTAATGATCTAAACAGGGTTACTACGAAGATTAAATGGGAAAAAAAAAGATGAAATTTGAAAGGAGTCATTTAATGTGATAAGAACATCAGAACAGCCTGGTGCAGTGGCTTACAACTGTAATCCCAGAACTTTAGGAGGCCAAGGTGGGTGGATCACTTGAGGTCAGGAGTTCGAGACCAGCTGACCAACACGTTGAAACCCCATCTCTACTAAAAATACAAAAATTAGC
>NW_012118522.1:1023108-1051640 GCF_000951035.1 Colobus angolensis palliatus
AAATAAATAAACAAATAAAATAAATAAAAATAAAATTCAGGAACAAAGACATAGAAAGGGACAACAAGTTCAAGAAAGTCTGCAGAATGATGGAAAGTTTGGGATGGATACGACATAGGGTATACGTGATAGAAGTGAGGTGGGAAAGACAAGGTGGGCTGGGGCTGAGGGCAGGGAAACTCCAGGCTTTGCCGAAGTGTCCAGAGTGAACCTTAAGGGCATGTGGGGAAGCATAACTTCACCAGAGAGAATGAGCATGATCC
Organism: Colobus angolensis palliatus; assembly: GCF_000951035.1. Taxonomy (NCBI): domain Eukaryota; kingdom Metazoa; phylum Chordata; class Mammalia; order Primates; family Cercopithecidae; genus Colobus; species Colobus angolensis. The sequence goes on from NW_012118522.1 coordinate 1,023,372, forward strand.
CCATAAAAGCGTGTGCTCTAAGAGAACCAGAGCAAAAGGAAGCCAACAGGAGTTCTCGCCGCAGCATGTGCCTTGATGAAACCCTTTTCCCATCTCTTAATCTCTGCTTGCTTCAGCATCTCAGACTCTTGATTGAATAAGCCCTCCGGGGATAATGCTTCTATCAACTGTGCCTCAAAAGTGAAATCTAACATTTTACCCTCTTTAAGTGCATTTCATTACAAGTAGTTACCTTACTCCCCTCCAATTCTCAAAGGCGCTGGCGAATGATAAAGGAAGAGAAGTAAGGACTTAGGTATTTGAGGTTTATGTTTCTAAGTGATGTTTTTAAACCCATGTCTAGTTTTATCAAGAGAAGAAATCGGGCAATTTTTCACAGAGTGAAGATAATGGCTTATGCCTGTGGCAGTTAAAGTATCTCCCAGCGCCCCTCTCTCTTTTTCTGGCTTTAATACCGACAGCAGCAGCACTAAACCTCCACCAGACAAAGGGTGACACTGTCAGCAGACTGTTTTACCAAGATAAGAATACAAGTGAAAATAAGTCTTTATGCTCTAAGCACCTATGTTTTATTCGATGATAACAAGAATCCCATCTATTAGCTTTTTGGAAAGTGGGTTTCTAGTTGACGAAATGGAAACAGATTTTTAAGTCATCAGAAACAACATCAAAAATCCCCTTGGGTAAGACCTGTGTTCTCCTAGATCCCTTTTTGAAATCTGCTAATAGTCGAACTCTGTAATGCTATATGACTCAACATTTTTAATGTGGGGAGTTTGGATTCCCATGTATCTTCCTACTACACAAAATGACATCATTTCTGTGATATTATTTCATTTTCTTTCTTTTTTTATTTAAGTTTATTTTATTTTAGACAGGGTCTCACTCTTTCTCCCAGCTGGAGTACAGTGGTGCAATTATGGCTCACTGCGGCCTTGACCTCCTGGATTCACACAATCCTCCCACCTCAGCCTCCTGAGTAGCTGGGATGACAGGGTCATGCCACCATGACAGGTTATTTAAAAAAAAAAAAAAAATCTGTAGAGATGGGGTTTCCCCATGTTGCCCAAGCTGGTCTCCAACTCCTGAGCTCGAGCAATGTTCCCATCTTGGCCTTCCAAACTCCTGGGATTACAGGTGTCTCTAACCACGCACCCACCCGCACACACATACAAACACACACACAAGTAAAATACATAATAACTTCTGCGTTCTTTATATAGGGCTTTGGAGTCGTGTATCTATAGACTTACATATTAAAATAGGTTGACTGATGTAGAATCCTGGTGGTTGGGGGAGGCAGGGACAGAGCAACCTCCTCAAGGAGGTCTTTTCGTTGTCCAAAAAAAAAAAGATCTCTTTATTATTAACAGATTTCCTCCCACCTTATAAATTCATATCTCGGCCGGGCGCGGTGGCTCAAGCCTGTAATCCCAGCACTTTGGGAGGCCGAGACGGGCGGATCACGAGGTCAAGAGATCGAGACCATCCTGGCTAACACGGTGAAACCCCGTCTCTACTAAAAAAAAAAAAAAAACTAGCCGGGCGAGGTGGCGGGCGCCTGTAGTCCCAGCTACTCCGGAGGCTGAGGCAGGAGAATGGCGGAAACCCGGGAGGCGGAGCTTGCAGTGAGCCGAGATCCCGCCACTGCACTCCAGCCTGGGCGCAGAGCGAGACTCCGTCTCAAAATAAATAAATAAATAAATAAATTCATATCTCAGTTATCTATACATCGATACATTTGGTTAGGGTTCCTTTTCACTTCCTGACAGTTGCTCAAAGAAATTTTCATAACCTCTGGGTTCAAAGACATGCTTCTCTTTGAACTCCTAGTCTCTGAACTTCAGGCTGGGGACACATGGGTCATTTGTATGAATATTTTTTATTTTTGTGTTGTGTCTTTCCCCTTAAACAGTAAATGTTTATCTTCTCTATGTGTCCAAAGATACTACATAGCAAACATTAGACACAATAAATATTAGAATGAATGGTGTAAGAGGAAGAAAAACTGAAATCTGTGAACTTAGAACAGTATTGGTTTTGTCAAGAACTCCAAGTTATATCAATATGCCAAGGATATTTAGAAACGCAAAGAAAATGCTCATGCTGTCCAAAACACTAGTCTGATCCTATCTCCCCCACCTTAGAAACTTTCAGTAGCTTAACATTGCACTTAGAATAAATCCAAATGTCTTTCCATGACTAGGAATGGCGTGCCTGCTCAGACCTTCTGTCCATGACGCATCACTCTTTCCTTCTGCCCGTGCGCAGTCTGCACACTTGAGTACAGTTTCAATTCTTCCAATACATCCAGGTTTTCCCCACTGTCAGGTTTTTGTGTCCGTTGCTTGGAAGGTCCTCACCTTCCCTGAGGCCTTCCCTGAGGCCACTATTTTCATAACCAACTCCTTTCATTTTAGGTCTCAACAAAAGGGTCACGTTCTCACTGAGACCTTTTCTTATTACCTGAATTAAGTAAAACACTGTGTTTGTTGTTTGATGATTTTCTTGGTTTATGATCTCAGCCCCTTACTGTGTTCCTCCATGGGCTCTATTTCTGTGTAGCCTTACTGTGCACAATTGCATGTGTGTTTCTGTCTCTCATAGAATGTCAGCTCCATGAAGACAGCACCCACTTCTGTTTTGCTCACCACTCTATCCTTAGCAAATAGCACAGGGCCTGGAAAATGTCTGTTGATTTTAAAATTGAAGAGTATGTGCCCGGCCACCGGCACTCTACTGTTTCCTTCTAAACTCCATCTCTGAGGAAACATGTCTAATAAAAATGTTTTAAAACATCTTCTGACCTAGGTTTTTCAGACTATTCTTGGAGCAATGAATCATTAACTTCTCTAGCATCAGGGTCAAGTGACTGGCTACTTGGACTGGTTGAGCCATTTAAGTATAATCCATCTGTAAGTACAATTGCAGGTCATTTGGTGAGTATAAAATTGCATGCTTAAAGGGAGCACTCCCTTTTGGAAATCTGGCTCATTAGTAAGTTGAGGAGTAATGGAGTGTGATCACAGCTTCAGTGCTTTCCTTGGAGTCAGTGGCGCCTTGGGAACACTCTCTAATAACTAATCCCAACTTGGTAGCAGCAGGACCCGCCCAGACTTTAGGAACTGAAAACCTCTGCCTGAGGGCAACAGCCATATGCCTTGCTCCAGGCCTGCTTTGTTTCACAGAATTACAGTCCTTTCTTTCAGCCTCCAAAGCACATTGCTGCTTATTTAGATAATAAAGAACAATCTAAATATCAACCACATGGAAGGTTCAGTGCCAGATGTATGCTCTCAAGCTGTCAAAAGAAAAAAAAAACTCTTTATTATTAATGGATCTCCTCCCACCTTATAAATTCATATCTCAGTTCTGTACGTTGATACATTTGGTTAGGGTTCATTTTCACTTCTTGACAGTTGCTTTCCTTGTTTAAAATCCTCAGACGTTCATCCTGTATGGAGATGAAATGCAGAAAGTCCCTAGAAAATTTAACTGAAAAAACAATGGCTATGTCTGTCAGTTTTTATCAGAAACCTCAGTTCCCATTCCTAGTGCTGCATATCTTGCTTTGAGAAGTGCACCAAAGGTCAGCTGGAATTCAAGTCTCATCAAGTTACCCCTAATCGTAAAGAAGGCACACTCTAGATTTTGAACAGCTAACAAGTGTTTTGGCACTTCTGGAGTTGCTCGCGAGGCAGGTCATGTTTGTTGACAGTGTAATAACCACATAAATGTACTTCAGTTGTCCAATTGAAACTTTACTGAATTGATGTCTTTCTGAGTAGAGTCAGTACTCTTGGAAAGTTTGACATTGCTAAAAACTGAAATAAAGTGTTAGTGTAATTACAGTCTTGAAAGGGCAGCCACACAGGTTTACAACAATATTAGCTACATCAAGAGTAAATATTTGAAGCAACTACAAAAATTGAACACTCTAGTTAAGGCAAAAGATATGTACATTAAAAGTTAGAAGACAGTATAAGGTAAGAGCTCATAAGGAAGTGAAAGTATGTACCTTCCATTCCTTAAACTTTACAGTGGCATCCTATTACATCTAAAAAAGCAACTAGGCTCATTATCAGGGCCTGTACAACCCCCACGTGATTATTCAACACCACTTCTCCAACCTCTTGTTCTCCTACTCTGTCCTCATCCACTCCATGCTAAGGTTGTTTCTGCCCCAGGGCCTTTGCACTTGCTGTTCTCCCTGGCTGAAAATTTATTACTTCAGATGGAAGAAAAGACCTAAGCTCACAGAGTATCCTCTTTTCTCACCACCCCCCACCTCTGTTTCATTTCCTTCATAGTGTTTATCAAAGTCTGAAATGATCTTATTTACTTTTTTGTTATTAGTTTGTTATTTGTCTCTTTGCTCCAGAATGCAAGCTCCATGAGGGCAGGGACTTTGCATGTACTATTGTCTGTTATAGATGTAGAACCTACATCTGCCACACTGTGTTTGTGTGGTTTTTGTTTGTTTTTGAGACAGGGTCTCACTGTCACCCAGGCTGGCATACAGTGACATGATTATAGCTCCATGCAGCCTCAATCTTCGGGTTCAAGCAATCCTCCTGCCTTAACCTTCCGAGTAGCTGGAACTATATGCACATACCACCATACGTAGCTAATTAAAAAAAATTGTTTTAGAGGTGAGGTCTTGCTGTGTTGGCCAGAATAGTCTCAAACTCCTGAGCTCAAGCAATCTTTCCACCTCAAACTCCCAAAGTGCTGGGATTACAGGCATAAGCCACTGTACCCAGCCACACTGTGTGTTTAATAGATGTTTGTTGAATGCAAAAATTAATAATAAATAAAATATTAATAATAGTAGCAAATACCTTAACACTTTTATGTGTTAAAGAATGGCATTAAACCATGATGTGAGAAAAGTATAAAATAGATGGAATAGATATAAGGACTAGAGCAGTTCAGGGGAGAAGGAGACCTTATGGGACAAACCCACTAGAAAAACAACCTGTAAAGAAAGGGTAAATGTGAGGACAGAAGGCTTGGAGAAAGGAATTTACTGGAATAAATATGAAGGAAGAAGCAATACATACGGCATGTTGGGGGTCACATAAATCAACCAGAAGTTATAGAAGAGGGTTCAAGTAGGAAAATGATGGGAAAGAAGACCAGAGCCTATAGTGCAGAAGGCACTGAATGTTAGGTAACAAAAAATGATAGCATTGTTGAGTGTTATGAGCACAGATAATAAAATGACACATGATGAAGAAAATGGTACCCATAATTATCAGAAAGTGTTGCCTGTGGGTACGGGTAAGTGTTGCCTTCTTCTGATGTCACAAGGGAACTTAATCATAGCAGGCTGCACAGGAAGTTTCTAGAGCACTAGCAACCCTGTTTTTATTGATTGGGCTAGTGCTTATACATGTCTGTCTTACAAGTATTCTTTAAATTATGTGTGTGTGTGTGTGTGTGTGTGTGTGTGTATGCTTTTTTATGTGTATGCTATCTTTCAGAGGAAGACATATAATTTTCTTAAAGGCACTAAAACAAGAAAATTAGAAGGATAGGCACTGGTGTCAGACTGCCTGGGCCTAAATGTCAGTTTTGCCACTTACAAGTTCTGTGTTCTATAGCATATTACTTAATTTCTCTGAGCCTCAGTTTTCCCTTGAAAAACAGTTATCCCCTGAAAATGGGGACAATATACTACTACCTCCATGGGTTTTCATGCGAATTAAATTAAATAATACAGGTAAATCATCCAGTAGAGTGCCTGGCAGATTATTTGTTCATATTAATTTTGTGGGATCTTGTATCCCAAATTGCATTTATTGGAATCATACCTTCATTATGTTGTCTGTCCATAAACCAAAGAAAGTGCTGTGTTACTGCTGAAAAGGCACTGATACACCTAAGAAGAGTTGGTTGACAACCCTCCATTCCAGCAATCTGCCTAAGTCCCAGCAATATATCACAGATTCTCCAGTGACTTAAAGTTTGAAGATTCACGAGCATGCAGAGGCCTCTAAGATGCAGTGTATTCTAAAATGGATTATTACAAAACCATGATGGAACTGAAACCGGCCCACTACTCCCAAAGACTGTTCTTTTGGATCAACATAGAAATTGGCCCTTCTGTTCTTAAAGCTTGAAACCTGTATTTGTTTTATCTGCATTCCTTCTTCAGGAAAGGACCTTCAAGCCTCTCAAGAAAAGTATCAAAGAACTGAAACTCATTAGATCAGGGCACCAGATGTATCCTTTTCCCTCCCTAGTTCTTGTTTCAACACTTTGTCACATTTCTTCCCTGCTGTATAAACCCCTAGTTGTAGTCAGTCAGGGAGATGAATCTGAGACTGAGCTCCCATCCTCTCAACTACAGCACCCAACTAAAGCCTTCTTCCCTGGTAATACCTGTAGTTTTGGTGATTGGCTTTCTGTGCAGTGAGCAGACAGATCTAGACTGAATCCCTGGTGTTTCAGTAACATAACTTCAAACTAAATTTGAAAAACTGTGAGATTGATGTGTCAATTATACTATTGTTAATAATTTATTTTTATGTCTATACCATCTAAAATCATATCATGATATATACACACACCAATATTGCCGCTTTCCACAGTAATGATTTTGAAAAATTTAATGTGTAGATACCACTTATTATAGGCCAAGCCTGTTTTAGGCATTTTATAAATATTAGTTCATTTAGTCCTTATAATGGCCCTTTGAGATATTTAAGGTTTTAATGTAGAGGAGTGTTAAGAGTCCAGGTCAAAAATCATGTCAATGTATCAGGATCACCTGGTATACTAGTTTTCTAGGGCTCTTCTATCACAGTAAGACAAACTAGATGTCTTAACTTACTGTCTCACAGTTCTAGAGATTAGATGTGCAAGGCCAAGTTGTTGGCAGGGCTAGTTCTTTCTGAGGGCTGTGAAGAGCAATTTCTTACATGCCCCTCCGATAGCTTCCGCTGATCTCTGGCAAATTTTGGCACTCCTTGCCTTACAGAAGCATTATCTTGCTCTCTGCCTTCACATAGTATTCTCCCTTTGTGCGTGTGTGTGTCCAAATATCAACTTTATAAGAACACCAAGCATATTGGACTAAGGACCCATCCTAGTCTAGCATGAACTCATCTAAATCTACATAATTACATCTATAATGAGCCTATTTCCAGATGAGTTCACATTATGAGGTACTAGGGGCTAGACCTCATCATATAAATCTGGGGAGACACAATTCATCCTATAACACCTGGTAAGCTGTTAAAAATAAAGACTCCAATGTGATACCTATTCAATCAGAAACTCTGGGGGTGGGGCCTGTTTTGTAATAAACTTCTTGGGTAATTATGGTGCAGCCATCTTGTGGCAAGTCCGTACAGTTATACTTGGAAACAGTCAATATAGCCAAGGGGATAATATGGAGAGTTTCTTAGCAATGCAAAGGGAGGTACAACTGTGAAGAAAGCATGACCAGGCTTAATGAATATTTGAGTGGATGGAAAAGTAAAGAATAGAGTCCAGTATAGTTTGAGGATTCAAGTCTTAGTGGCAGGAAAAGGTTATAAAAATATTGAATCATTCCAGAAGAGAAAATGATTTCCTCCTTCAACAGCTGAAATTAGTATATATGAAGTGCTCATTGAGTGAAGTCATCGCCCTAGGTACCAGAAATCCAAAGATGAATGAGATGCCATGCCTTACCCCAAGGAGTTCACAACCTACTGGGGAAGGGGGCAGATAAAAAATAAAAATACAGGCCAACTGCGGTGGCTCACACCTGTAATCCCAGCACGTTGGGAGACCAAGGCGGGTGGATCACAAGGTAAGGAGTTCAAGACCAGCCTGGCCAAGATGGCAAAACCCCGTCTCTACTAAAAATACAAAAATTAGCTGGATATGGTGGCGGGCACCTGTAATCTCAGCTACTCAGGAGGCTGAGGCAGAGAATTGCTTGAACCTGGGAGGCTGAGGTTGCAGTGAGCCAAGATCATGCCACTGCACTCCACCTGGGTGACAGAGCGAGACTCCATCTCAAAAGATAAAATAAAATAAGGTAAGATAAGATAAAATAAAATAAAATAAAATTTGATAAGGACTATAATTCAGAAGACCAAGTTCCTATGGAGGAATCCAGGGAAAGATGGTGGGTTTCTTTAGAGTCACTCAGTGGTGCCTTTAGGCTCAGGCATTCAGGAGGCTTAGACTCAAGAGAGAGCCAATCTATTGACATCTTGTCCCACAGAATAAAGGTGAATCAAAAGTGGGACCCCCATTCAGTCTTGGTACAAACAGGACCAAGATGGAGGACTGCTGCTCTTGTTTCTGCTTATTGTACAGGAACGTGCAGAAGTAATGGAAAATATTCAGCGCACCAGGTGGCTGTCATCCCTGTGATGATTCTTCCCTTTTACAGGTTAAATGCTTTTGTTTTTGTTTGTTTCTCCCAGTTCCTGTTCTCTCTGATATCTGTCCACTAAGATATTCAATACCAAGTAGAAACTTACCGAGTTTTTGTAAAGAAGCAAATATAATAGATGGCAAAGAAATTCATGGAACTTCAGGAATTATCTGCCAAGTCATTGTCATCCCTACTCCTCCAGAATGGTGTGTTTGCTATGGAAACAGATCATATTAAAATCAGAAGTTAGTACTCCAGTAATATTCAATGGAGCCTTTTCTAGGATTTATTTTTTTATCTTTGGAATTCTGTTTACGAGTTGGCAAGAAGAGATTATATGTGTTTATCTCTTGTAGTTTCCCAATTTATTTAGAAAAGGGATATAGATTTAAGCAAAACTTAGGTGGCTGCAGAGAGCAGGAGAAGCATCTTTCCACATTTTTCCTCTTGTTCCTTGTTCCTCCTGAGTAAAGCTGTTGCTGGTCTTTGCACATAGACCACATAGACCTGCCAGAGTTGGCAAAGAATAATTATTGCTATTCTACAGCTTTTATATACTTAGGTTTACATTTTCCTTCAAGAAGATCTTACAGTACTTATTTATGGATTTATTACTGTACTAGCTTTCTATTGCTGCAGTAAATAAATTATCCAAACAGTGGCTTATAACAATACAAGCTTATTATTATCTTATAGTTCTGTAGGTTAGAAATCTGACCAGTGACACTGGATAAAAGTGTATTTGTCAAGGTGCTGCCAGAGCTGTGTTCCCTTCTAGAGCTTCTAGGGGAGGATTAGTTTCCTTGCTTTACCTACCAGGCTACCTGCATTCCTTGGTTTACAGCCCCTTCTTCCATCTTCAAAACATTATCACTCAAATCTCTGTTTTTATAGTCACACCTCTTCTGATTCAGTTCCTCATGTGTTCTTCTTATAAGAACACTTGTGATTATATTGAGCTCACTCAATAATCCAGAATAATCTTCCTATCTCAAGATCCTTAATTTAGTAACATCATCAAAGTCCTTTTGCCATAAAAAATAATATAAACACGAAGACTGGGGATTAGGGCATGGGACTCTTTGGAGAATGAGGAGAAATTGTTCATATACCACGCTAAGGAGGTGTTTACAAGTTTTTGGTTCTCTTGATTTTCAACCTTACTCTATTCCAAGAAGACCATATCTTCATCTCATGGAGAGAGCCTATTAGCCATTCCTGAATAATACATTTGACTCCAGTTTGCACAGGCTTCAGAAAGCCAGACTCCTAGCAGCCACCAAATGGATGTTTCACCTAAGATACCCAGTTTTTTAAAAGAGGAAGGCAGATAAGATTAATAACTTAACAAAATTAAGTATGTCTTTGCACCATTAAACTTCAATGTAAATTTCTTGTGTCTCCAGCAGAGCTTAGCATATTGTCTAGTACATAGTAGGTATAGAGTAACTTTAAGTAATATTAATTTTAAGAGTGAAATAACTTGTTACAGAAATAAGTGCAATTTTACATGACAATATCTTTGCATGGCAGTATCGCAATTAATTTTTTTAAAGGATTTTAGTCAGATTGCAGGGACATAAAAACACTCATTTGCAGTTATTACTGGAAAAGTGGGAGAAACTCCCACTTCAACATGGTCCTTTAAACTTCTTAAATAACACATTGAAACAAAACACAAATAGAAACATGCATTTATAAAAAAAAATGCATACCTTTAGAAGTATTTTACACAGGCATGTTTTTCTAAATATTTACTTGAATGCTTGATAGTGACAAATGAAGGTAAAATATTTTAAGGTGAATTGACCATTTTCCTGGCACAGGAAAGTACAGTCTACAAAACTAGAGGTGTTAACTCAATGCTACTCAAACAGCATTTTATCTTTTGCTTGCCATCCCCTCCTACTCTTTCTAAAATAAATGTGGTAATTGAGCCTTGTTCATTTTGTTTCATTTTCTATGAAAATCAAGTCCCATTCATATCTCTGTTGAGATTTACAACCCTACAAGTTAGTTGTAAATCTAGACATGGGTAAGAGCAAACTCATTTCCAATAATATACTTAAAATTTTCCCCCACAAAGCAATGAAAATAATAATAATAATAAATACGGACTCAAAATTTTCCCCAACCCCTCCATCTCACGTCACATAGGAAAATAGCAGCTATTCCCACTACCACCAAACATTTCTGGGTCTAGCAATCTCTTCATTCTACAATCTTAAGGGAAAGAAAAAACATTTTTCTTACATACTCTTTAAAATTAATAGTATACAATACATTTTCTTTCTGAGAGTGGGAGAATGAAATTTAAAAACATGCTTACTTGTTCTCTCTGCTGAAAATATCTAACATTAGAAGAAGAAACTTTGGTTTCCACAGAAAATATTGGCTTCCCCATTAGCCATCTGCTAGATGGTGGGAATGTTCTGTGTGGCTTTCTCAGCTGGAACATTTGGAAAATGAATACATTGTTGCAAAAACTCACATTGTTGGCCATAATGTTTGTGATCATGTTGTTGACTTACCAGATGTCCTGGAAATTCCTGGGGTGGAAGTATCTCCAGTCGTTCCAAATCCCTCTGTCATGTTGCAGAATGGTGTTTGATATACATGACTCTTAGCTCTTTCTCATTGTTTACTAAGGAAATTTTCATTCAGTCAATCATTCTGTAGACTAACACAAGATGGAAATAGATACCATGGAACATGTTATCCCAACTTGTACACCTGTACATAAAAGACCTATTATTTACCATCCTTCAAAATAATTTCTTCTCCAACCCCAACTACGTGTATATGTCTATCCATATTTAAGATTAGATAGGATGACCTTCATTATGCTTGTCTCCAGCTGGTAAAGAAGCAACAAAGTCTAACAGTTGAATGCTTTGCTCACTCATGCCTGAGAAGTTTGTTCAAACTGTGAATAACCCCTGTTTTCAGTCTGGGCCTTCCCTTTTGAAATTAGATTAATGGAGTGATGAATAAAGTAAAAAAAGTCTTCTACACTTTTGCATGCAAATAGATTAGACTTTGCCTCTTGCAAATGGAATTATCTCTTACCAGTCTGTTTCTCTACCTGTTTTCATTTAAAGCAAGAGAATACTCTGAGCAGAATGAGAACATGTTATTCAATTTAATACTCCATAGAATTCTGACTGCCATATGTATGATTATTCTGACATAATCATACATGACTATAGGTACTTGCCAAACTACACTTCATGATTAATTTTAACTTTTATTTCTATCAAAAGGATATAGCACGAGGATTTATATCCCCAGAGGATTTTAAAGGACAACAATTTATCTTTGAGGCCCCTATTCCACCACACAACTCCAGTTCATTTGCTTCTTGGAGTTTGCATGCTGCCACAGCACGTAGGTGGCTCATCCACTCCTACGTCTCTCATCTTTACCAGCATCCTCTGACCTATCCATCCTCTGGCCCAGTGCTCTGCCATCGGTGTGCACAATTGCTACGGAGATAACTCTGTCCCAAAGGCCCCTTTGGGTCTGGTGGTTCTTGCTGTTGCTTACAGACAGGGGAATACCTGGTAAGCTATTTATGGCATATATTCTCAAATAGGCCTCACAGCCATCTTCTTGTTACCAAAACACCAGGGGTTCTGGCTAGGTCCTGCTGCTCACCAAACAGAAAGCCAGTCACTAAGACAACGAGTATTGCCAGGGAAGAAGGCTTTCATTGTGTGCTGCAGTCAAGGAGATGGGAGATCACTCTCAAAAGCATCTCCCTGACTGACTAAAATTAGGGTTTAAATAGCAGGGAAGAAATGTAATGACATGCAGGAAAACAGGAATTAGGAAGAGGTAAGGAAGAGGAGTTGGTAAACAGGAGGAGCAGGTGGTCACTTAGGCAATCATGACAGGTGAGGGGTCTGGTGTCTCATTGTCCAGATGTGGCAATCTGGTAAGTTTCAGTTTCTTTATACCATCTGGAAGGCCTGATGGTTGATTTCTTGAGAAAAGAACTCAGATAAGACAAATACAACTTTCTTAAGTTTTAAGACTGAGAGGATTATCTTCTATGTTTATTGAAAAGAAACCAGTCAATACCAGTTCTATGGGACAATTAGGTTGGTTTCACCTCACTGGGTTTCTCCATTGTAGGAGAGATATGTTTTGGCTCTGGGTCCCCACCCAAATCTTATGTTGAATTGTAATCGCCAGTGTTGCAGATGGACCTTGAGGGAGGTGATTGACTCATGTGGGCAGATTTCTCCCTTGCTGTTCTCAAGACAGTGAGTGAGTTCTCATGAGATCTGGTTGTTGCTGGGCATGGTGGCTCACGCCTGTAATCCTAGCACTTTGGGAGGCAGAGGCGGGTGGATCACCTGAGGTCAGGAGTTTGAGACCAGCCTGGCCAATATGGTGAAACCCTGTTTCTACTAAAAATACAAAAATTAGCCAGGCATGGTGGCGGATACCTGTAATCCCAGCTACTCAGGAGACTGAGGCAGGAGAATCGCTTGATCCTGAGGGGAGGAGTTTACAGTGAGCTGAGATCATGCCATTGCACTCCGGCCTGGGTGACAGAGCGAGACTCCATCTCAAAACAAAAAACAGAAAGTGTGTGGCACTTCCCCCTTCACTCTCTCTCTCTCTCTCTCTCCTGATGCCATGTGAAGACATGTTTGCTTCCCCTTCACCCTTCCACCATGATTGTAAGCTTCCTGAGACCTCCCCAGTCATGCCTTCTGTACAGCCTGTGGAACTGTTAGTCCATTAAACCATTTTTCTTTATAAATTACCCAGTTTCAGGTAGTTATTTATAGGAGTCTGAGAACAGACTAATACAGGGAGTCTCCATTATGGAAAATGGGCTTAATCACCCTTTTCCTTAGCTTTTATATGCCCTTCTTAGGTTGTACTGCCTCCTCATCACCCTTCCTGCAAACAAAGCCTACAACGTATCTCCTGAGCCCGCTAAGGTCCCTGTTCTCACTCCCTCTTCATCTCTTTTCATTCCCCTTTATTACCTTTCATTCCACCTTGGAGAATTCACTAATCTGGAGGGCACTGCCTATACAAGAACAATCTCCTTAAACAGACAAGATTTGAGAACCTAAACTTGCATATGGCTTTTTTTTACCCTTATTCTTCCCCTGAGGTGAAAATTACAAAGCCAACTATTTGCTTGAATGCAGGAATGGAGTTGGGAAAAAAAATACAGGAAGGAGAAATTTAAAATCATATTCATGTCTGAAAAATATTATGCCACCACTTAACTGTAAGCAGAACAGAGAAATAAACAGAAGAAAAGGCCAAAATGGAGGAAGGAGAGTAGATAACTTTAATCAGCAATATTCTGTTGTTCAATAAACTTTACTCGAACTACCTTTTACAGAGGTTGCTGTCAATATAACACAGTTCCAGATTCATGGTCCCTGCTACACCATGTTCAAGTAAATCCAGGCCCCCTACTTAAAACTTTGAATTTGATAAGAATTGTCAAGAGTTATTTAGCCTATGATTGATTTAATGAGTAAATACAAATTGGTGGCAAGAAAAATATTGATCACCCTATATTTTTGTCCTTCAACACCATATGCTGTTCTTATGAAAAGCTCTTTTTAATTAATAAGTGTCCTCTACTTTGGGAATATCTACGTAGAAAGAAATATTAGAATTGTAAGAATGAAGAATACAGATATCTATCACCTGGGGAGATTTCACAGCTCTCTCTCTCTCTATATATATATATATATATCTCACCCCAGACAAACTGGATCAGAATCTCTAAGGTAAGCATCTATACTACTGGTATGTTTTAAAGCTCCTCAGGTGATTCTAGCACACTCATTCCTACCTACATCTCCCATTTATACAGGTAGGTTGTGATTTCTCTAAAATACATCATCATATGTAAAAGAGCTTAAAACCACTTCTCCTGACTCTTTGTTATAAAGTACATTCGTTTCACCATACCCCACCAAATCTCAACACAGAAAGGTTCTTCTGCAGTTTATTTCAATGTCGAAGAGAACACATGGAAATACTATCAAATTTTACTCACGTGGTTTCCCACTTAAAAGCTGTAACTTTTGTTCTTATTTCCCCAAAGAATGACTCCATAGCCCACCAACCCCGCCCCATCCACATGTTTGATAAATGTTAACCAACACATTTATGAGATGGCATTCGATTCTAAAATGACATTTAAAAGCTCTGAAGCTTAATTGCTGTGGATAGCCATCAGTCATCACTGGGATGCCCTGGGATAGTGGACTTTGAGGTGTGCCATCCATCTCGTGGAGCCAATGTGGCTGGCTGCCTCCCCCTCTTCGTCACTGGGTGATGGGGCTGATGGAGACCGGCTGCTGCACTTTCGAAGTGCCGCCTGTTCCCTCACCTGTTCTGCATGACTACTGAACTGAGCCGTGTTGTGACAGTCTGCCTGCTCTTCCCTGTTCAGATTAATGAATACAGCTTTAGCTGTTAATTCAAAGCTAGTCAAGCTTATATCCAACAATTAGAGACCAATTTTCATATTCAGCTTGAGTGTATGTGTAGAAGGGTGTGGGAGAGGAATGCAATTTGGCATAATTTTTTATATCTAGGGCAAACCCGAAGAAGAAGGAAGAGTAAGGGACTCTGAAGATAATACCTGAAATTCTCATTGAGCCTGGCTACAGTGAAATGTTTCAAGCCTCAACATCTTTGCAAGCTACAACAATGTGACCCTGGGGGTTTGAGCTTCCTGCCCTGCAGCCAGACTGTAATCCATCAAAAATAATAAGCACACACGGCAGGCCCCTGTGCACATCTACCTTCAAGGGGGGTCAGCAGCTAAGCTGGCATTTCAAGAAGCTCTAGAGTCAGAACCCATACTCTCCTACTCCTCATTTCCACCACAATAAGAAATGAAATTCTTACTTATACATAGAATTATGTACGTGACCTCACATGCCCCTGTTCAAGATCATCCAGGGCAATGGAGACTTAGTACTTAATTCTAAACCCTGGATTATCCTCCCTGATAAAGCAAGGGCTGCACCTGCCCCCATCTTGCACGGAAAAGCTATGTGTGGACCCCAGATGCTAAATCTGTCAAAATACATTCTCACTAGAATTTCTACCTACAGAAAGGAGAAAACAAACCTGGCCAGAGTATTCCTGCCCCTGGTTACTGGTGGGAGGGGAGGTTCAGAGGAGCACATGTCTATTCAAGGTACATAATACCTTTGTCCTGGGATTTGAAATCTCCCCTTTGCCACTTTGACTGATATTCTTACAGTGGGGGGCCCGTGACTGGAGCACAATACGCAGCAGCTATAGTATGTTTAGTCGCATTGATGACTCTAATTGCTTTCCTTATTAAATTCCTTTTTGTTCTACTTTATTTAGCAGTCGTCTCTGGTGTTGGACTAGCTCAGCCATGCAATGGGACTGTTGTCCTTCTTTGGGCAGTGTACCCTTAGGGACCATGTGGAGATGGTAGTGGTCATTCCGGTTTGAACGTCTCCATTCGGGAGGTAAAACACAGGCAGAGTCAGGGCAGCACATGCAATAGCTATTTTTTTGGATCTCTATTTTGCTCAAATGCTTGCAGTTTCTGTTTAGTGTTTTTAAAGGGTGTCTATTATCTTGTCTGTAACCTAGTAATTAAAAAGACCTAACTTACAGACTGGATGCTAGGAATAAATGAGATAAATGTAAAGCACTTAGTACAATATAGAGTGCATAGATAGAATTTAATAAATGATAGAGTGTAAAATGTGTCAATAATTGTTCCTGTGTTTTTGGAAGTTTGTATCTAATTGGGGACATATATACAAAACAATTGAATTGGTAAATAGATGCTTGTAGACTAAGAGCTAGCTATGATCAAAGTTGAAAATCAAAGTTACTTTAATAGAGAATAAGTGGGAATGAGGGAGCTGTTTTGGAATGAGGGCCGTCAGGGTAAGCCATGCTGAGAAGATGCCATTTAAGCTGAGACCAGAGAAGGAAGAGCCAGAAGAGCTGGGTGAGTGGCACTCCATGCACAGCAAACAGAAATTATGAAGCCTATGAGGTGGGAAACAGATGCGAGTGGCTGGGATGTGGAGAGAGATGGGTGAGAATGGGGTGAGGTGAGGCCGTTTGGATTGTACTCCAAGTACCTGCTACTCAAAGTGTGGTCCGCACATCACCTGGAAGTTTGCTGAAAGTGCAAAAACTTGAATGCCACCCCAGACCACCAAGTCAGAATCTGCACTTTAACAAAAACACCCGGGTGATCTCTTTCCCACTTTGAGATTAATAAGACTGGCTTAGGAAGTCACTGAAAAGTTTAGACAGCACAGTGGTGCGATCTGCTTTATATTTCTTAAAGAATCGCTTCAGATGTTATAGCAAACATTGATTAGAGGGCAGTGTTTTTATTGCCATTTTATTACTCCTTTTGAAGTCTTCTGCCTAGTTTACTGCTCCTTCCAAGACTGGATCCTACTGCAATCTGGCCATCTTCCACCTGAAATCCAGCCCACTTGGCTCCAGCCCTGTGTTTCTGCTTATGCATTGCTCAGTGCCCCTGCCTACCTCCCTTGTACTTTCAAGGGTCATGTGCTCTTGTATTCACCATATCCGAGCTCTGATCAGATTAGAAACCTCCACCCTTGTACATCCTGATGAATGCCTCTGAGGCCAGAGACAGTGCCTGTCCTTGACTGTGCATGCCACATCTTCAGCTGGTTCTTCCAGACCCAGTCTCTGCCTCTGAGGTGGTTTCATGCCGCATCCTTCGGTTCCCACTGCATGCCTCTTCCATGCTCCAGAAATTCTGGGACCATGTAAAAGAATGAGCATTCCAAGTGACTTTAATTAGATTCCAAAGATGAGAAAGGAGTTCACACGTAAATGCTAGCCACCTTTATATTAAAAAATAAAACTTTTTAATCGATTGTTGGGGGGAGCTGTTAATGAGCTAACTACTTTTAATTTAATATTTGACAGTAATTGCAACAGAATTACATTTAACAAGATAGGAACCTCTATGGGTTTTTAGCAGGCAAATGAGGTAACAGAAGAGTTCCTGTTAAGGAACTGAAATATAATCAAAGGAGGCTTCATGCCTGTGGCTGAGTCTGAGTGACAAGATTACCAACAGTAACCCCCAAAGACAGATGATACTGGTTGTCTGGAATAAGAAACAATACAAGATTTCCCTGTGCTTGGCATAGAACAGTCTAAATGCAGGGCCTGATGGAGCACATAAGTTGTTGAGGATGGTTGGAGATCTTGTTCAGCTAAAGCTGTCAAGGAGGCTGGGAGCCAAGGGAATAAAAGGCACTGCTTAATGAGTTCTAATAGAAGTTAACAGGTAACTTTCACAGTGATGCTACGAGTAGATGTAATCCCTCTCCATTATGTGGCAATATTAAGGAATACTTTTTTCTCATTCGATGTGTGCTCTGGAGAGAAAAAAAAAAGCAGTTCGTGTTGCTGCTCAGCATCCTCTCAGAGCGGCATCATAAAACTCAGTCCTTATATTAGCAAGGTTCAATCAGACCCACGAAATGAGGGCAGCATTAAAAGAGGTGTTTCAATGAGGGATAGAGGCAGGATGGTGGGAGCATTGTAAGCGTTTAATCAGGTCACACTGCATTTCATCCCAGGGCTGCCATGGGAGATCTGAGTTAGGTAGCTGGGAGTACCGAAGAGGCATGGCTCCAAAATTGTCTTCATTATGCACTTTCTTGAAACCCTCTGAAGAAGCTCACCTTTCTCACCTCAGATGGCTATGTCATCACCTTTATTTCGGCTCTAACTCTGGCTTTAATGGATTTTCTGAGCTTCCAGCTTTGAAACCATATAGAAAGAATGACCTCAACTGAGTACCATAGCTGTTACTCAGATCAAATGTCATCAGTCCTCAGGGACAGCTTTAACTTCAGAATGATGTTCAAATTTGGACAGTGTAAAGCCAAGCAAATAGATTCTATATATTTTCAATGGTCTCTAGAAGAGGCATCAGAAAGAAGACTCATTTTCTCTCAGCTTAACACTATATTTGTTATAAAACAAACAAATAGGTCAAATGCCATTTTTATATAATTTTATGGGGGGAAAGAACGTGAGAAGAAAGAAAAATAGCTAACAAAATATTCACATTGCTATATAAGGAAAAGGAACCTTTGGATACAAAGTTCATATCTGACAGGTAATGTGACAATAAAAGAGGGAAAAACATGAATTAAAATGCAATGAAAAGTTCATACTCTCCGTGCACAGAGAAATAAGTGAATGTCCTTAAATTGATCAGTTCTCCAACTGGAAGAAGGGCTTCAAATGATTGATGGATGTGTGATGGTTTTTTTAAAAAAAAGATATATGTTGAACTATAGTGAGATTAATCTAAGTCATTTTTCAAATATATAAATGAATTTCTAATATACTGTGCTTTGCATACAGTAAGAAGTTAAACGTGCTTTTAAGATTAATTCAAAACTAAGGGATAGGTTAATAATAGAGAACTATGAACCATACATATTTAGTACGAGGAAAAAATGCTCTAAATATTGGGATTAACTTGAGAGTTAAACCTAAAAGATGGTGTCAGACAGAGGCACATTGTGCAGAGAGCCAGTAACAGTCATCACAGTGACAAACCATTGGGTAAGTCCTCAAATTGTCATCAATGAAACCTAGCAGACCCATCACCAATTATACATGGCAAGATATAGGTTTTTGTAAAATGTTGAAACAGACCCAAATTGCATGCAAAAATGTAATTCTCCGAATTAACTGCTCATGAAAATTACATGGGAAGTTTCTGAGAGAACAGACTTTAAGATCCACTCTACAGGCCGGGCACGGTGGCTCATGCCTGTAATCCCAACATTTTGGAAGGCCAAGGGGCGGATCACGAGGTCAGAAGATCGAGAACATCCTGGCTAACACGACGAAACCCTGACTCTACTAAAAAAAAAAACAGTGGGGTGTCATGGTGGGTGCCTTGGGAGGTTGAGGCAGGAATATAGCGTGGACCTGGGAGGTGGAGCTTGCAGTGAGCCGAGATTACACCACTGCACTCCAGCCTGGGCGACAGAGCAAGACTCCATCTCAAAAAAAAAAAAAAAAAAGACCCACTCTACACTGACTGAATCAGAACCATAGTTTGGACCCCAGAATATTTCCTGTAGTTCAAAGCCTCTGATCTTTCTCAGCCTGAATCGGCATATTTTTTGATGCCAAAAAAATAAGGAAGGGGCACCATGTTTACAGTTGTAGTGCCTGCTACAGCTGCTGAATGAAAAACTTTGCAAGCATATCTGGACTGTGCTGACGATCAGTGATTGGGAATGATTGATTTAGAACATAAGTTTCAGGAAGACAGAAACTATCTTCTCCACCATTGTTTTCAGATGCTTACAAGGTACCTGCCACATAGTGATCACAAAACATTCATTGAACTAATTAGGGGATTGGGGGACCTGCAACTATCTATTGCTGTTTTTTTCTCTCTCTCATGTAAAATTGAAGATTTATGACAGGTCAGGCACAGCGGCTCAGGCCTGTAATCCCAGCACTTTGGCAGGCTGAGGTGGGTGAATCACCTGAGGTCAGGAGTTTGAGACCAGCCTGGCCAACATGGTGAAACCCCATCTCTACTAAAAATACAAAAATTAGCCAGGCGTGATGGTGGACACCTGTAATCCTAGCTACTTGGGAGGCTGAGGCAGGAGAATGGTGTAAACCGAGGAGGCAGAGATTGTAGTGCACCTAGATCACTCCACTGCACTCCAGTCTGGGGGATAGAGCGAGACTCTGTCTCAAAAAAAAAAAAAAAAAAAAAAGAGGATTAGAGTGGAAAGTCTTTCATACCCACATTTTGTAAGGTGTCAGAATATCTGGACCCAGGAACCTTACCTGCATTGACTTTTGAGACCCATGCAAATTATTCAGCTTTGTATCTTCCCTTGTGCGTACAACAACCACAGACTCATAGGAGGTGTACGATGAATAGCATTTATTGAACTAATCAATGTATTGACTTTCACAGTCATTAAGGTAATTTAGATTCATTAGTAACAAGGACAAATTTTATAGTAGACTTCTTCTAATTTTTTTTCAAATAAATGGACACTAAAAAGAAACTATGAACTATATTTAAGCTATATGAATCTCACATTAATTCATACAATTCACAGATCAAGAGAAAGCTATTCTAAGTTTCTTAAATGGCTTAACATTTTAAATTTTTTATCAGTCCTTCATTAAATCAATAGAAATGAAGGCATGTAAAAGCCCAAGGAGTTTCTCTGTAATATCCAACGTGATTTACCCATTTCTGTGGATTTGCCAGCCAGACAGAGTGAGAGGTAGAATTATATCTTCTATCTTAGAATTTCTGTCAGCTTTCATTATCCCCGGCACCTCTCTATCCATGTGACAGAGTTCTGATCAATGGGATATGAGCACAAGTATTGTAGCGAATTTCTGCATCATCATCTTAAAAATGAAGCTGCCTCTCTTGCCTTCTTCTCTTTTTTTGTTTCTACTGGATGACATCTGGACTTGTCAATGACCTAGCTTCAACTAAATAGACATGGACAACACTCTGGAGGAGGATGGAGCCACATGATTGAAGGAATTTGGGACCCTGAATGACTGTCTTGAGTAGAGTCTTACCTACAATCCTGAACTGCTCACCCTTGGTCTACATGTGAACAAAATAATCTTCTGCCTTGATTGAGTCTCTTTATATGTGGGGTTTTTGTTTCAGTAAAGCATTAGTAAATATTATACTTCCTATTCGAAGATTCCATAATTTCATATATATCTGACAGGCCAAACATCTCATGTTTCTTCTACAAGAGGTATGGATTGCCAGTTTTCCCCAAGGTCTACTGTATGGGTTAAAGCAAGTATTCTACTTTGTTATCCTATACAGCTGACAACCAGCAATAGAAAATGTTCTCAGGCAACTGCGCCAAATACAGTAGTGAAAAAGGTGAGACCAGGAAGCTAAAAATATTATGATACACAGCATTTTTGACCTGGATATATCATCCGAAGGTGCATTTTGTTTGGCATACTGTAAAGACACCCTTAGTGACAAGAAACAATATTTGTGAACCTATTTCTGGTCATGCGCATACAGTTAATTAGCAAACTTCCAACTTACTGTGTGTGCAAATTTCAAAGTTCAAGAAGTGGCAACTTGCCCACATAAACCTTATACAGTTTTTATTGTTTTGTCAGATCTGCTTATTTAAATGCACAAATTAAGTACTATGTGTTGTACCTACTTAAAAATATGGTAGGATTCCTTGGAAGACATGAAAATTAAAATATCAGAAAGAAAAAAGCTTTTCCATCTTACCCTCAAAGGGTGCCGTGGGATAAAAGCCAATGTTGGAAATGTGTTGGCTACCAGGCCAAATGTGGCAACAAAATCTAATGCTTCTGTTAGATCCTTCCCACCCCAACTCTTTCTGTCTCTCTCTCTCTCTCTCTCTCTCTCTTCCCCAGATGCCCTGCAAGAAAAGTCTATGTTTGCTGGGCATTGAGAACACATGAGCTTCAGGGATACAATCAACAAGTTCACCTCCCCTTTTCAAAATGTTCCATTTAACAGTTCAGAACCAAAAACTGATCCAAGATTCTTTGGTCTAGATTATTCCTTTTTGTTGTTTTACATAGAACAGGCCTCTTCATTCTTATTTTTTTCCAAGTTTGTTTATGCATTACTGTTTTACCACTTTTCCCTTTGCCCTGGCTCCTTCATGACTGGGACTATCCTCCACTAAAAAAGATCAAGTTTTCCTCCACAGTAGTCTATGAAATTGTTTTAAACCATAGTTATTCTCTTGGTATTTTTAAATGCTTTGTGTGAGACTACTTTGAAATACACGACTTATTCCTATATTTACTGAAATTGTTCAATGATTTCCATCATAAATTTAACTCACTTAGACATCCTTGAAGATGATGAAGGAACTCCTCTAATTATATTTGGCATTTCAAAAAGATACAAACACGTGTGCATGCATGCATGCACACACACACACACCCACACACACTTACTCTTGATAATGCTGCCCAGGTTAGCAGACATAAATTGTTTTACTTTAGGCTGAAATTATTTTAATTCAATATAGCTATACCAGTTATCTTGTTGTAAGCTGGTCAGAAACCCGATCAACAGGTATATAGCCATACGTGTGTGTGTGTGTGTGTGTGTGTGTGTGTACAGTTACCCATCTATCTGAGGGTTTCTGCATCTCCAGATTCAACCAACCATTGATCGAAACCCCTAGATACCGAGGACCAACCGTACTATGTCATTTTATATTAGGGACTTGAGCACTTGTGGATTTTGGTATCCACAGGGGTCCTGAAACCTATCCCCCATGGACATGGAGAACTGAATAGATACATACACATATATATCCATTAAAAATTACATTAATCCTTCTCTTTCATAATTTCATATATATATATATGTAATTTGTTTCTGGTAAATATATTTTTTTTAAATAATGGGCCTACTAGAGAGTGAAAAATAATACATTTTTGTGGCCCTTAAAATTTAGGATAAATCTATCATCTCTGGAGATTCTAAAATTCTATCCCTAAGTGATTTAAGCAATTTCTTCACAATATTAACTGTCAAACTATTAACTAGAACAATTATGAAAAGTTCTGCTTGTGTTCCACACATCCCTGCTTAATTTTGTTATTAGAGCAGGTGTCAATGCCCTATCAACAACCAAAAGGAAAAGAAACCTCTCCTATTTCCCAATCTTTTACTATTCAGAAAAATAAGCAAAATAGAACGTATGCCAATTTTGTTCTCCTGACATTTTCCTATGGAAAAAATCCTCATCACCGCCCTTTCTACCCTCCCTTGTTTTTTGTTTTAATTTTTAATTTCAAAGTACATTTTTGACTGAATAATTCCCACCCTATTCGCATTTCTAGAGGCAGTTTAAAAGAACATAAAAGAGAGAGAATGTGGCATCATATTCTATTGTCACTGTTGCTCTCTGCACCAAGCCCAGCCATCTGAAAGATATCCACATCTCTGGGTCTCATGTCGAGTGTTTACTTTTTATCATTTCAAAGTGTTTCTCTCTGATAGCACTCCTGTCAAATTTATGAATAAGTCTAGAAATTTTCAAGATAAGCTGAAATCGGTCTTATTTGTTGGCTTTCTGACTCCAATTCCCTCTACCTCTTCAGGGAGGAAACTTCTGATTTTAGAATCCAACTGCTGTACGTTTCTTTGCCCCAACTCTCTCTGTAAATCACACTTGGTTTCACAGATTTGATAAAGCCTGCAAGCTTATAATGTCTCTGCCAGAGCTAGCCAAGAGTTACTTCCTGGGGAAATGAAGCCAGTCGGCAGCCCTTCTAGCAACATAAATACGATCCTATTAGATGGAAGTCAGTGGGCCTGACTAACGGTGGGGATTTGCCCAAACAACTCCACAAAGTAGCGTGATCAAAGTGATAAAAGAAATTTCCTAAAATGACAGGGGGGGAAAAAACAACAGAGGGTTCTGTTTTGATTTTGTCATCTGCCCTTCAACTCTGCTTGGATTCCACAGCAAGAAGGATTTCCTACCAATACCTGACCTGTTTCTATATAAAAATGAAAGCTTATCCACTAGTACAGACCATCTCTCACACTTCAGACCCCACATCACATCACAAGCCACTGTTCTGAGAAGTTTAAGCACAGAGACTTGTATCGAGTTTGACAGTGGTGGAAGAGGTACCAGTAGTTATAGAAATGCAGATATCAAGTTTATGCAATTGATGTCTTTGAAGAATTGTACTGTCACATTGACAGGTATTTTATCCATGAATAAAAAGGGTATATATGATAGTACTGATAATGTATTATTATCTTAAGAACTGCCTTGCTCTGTTAGTTCTTATTTGACTTTACCAAAGCCCATCAGCTAACATGGAAATACATTGCCTGAATGTTTGCTACTACATACACACAGTACATGCATTTGCTTCTATTACTGACACAAAGAATGCCCATGCATTGTTTGGGGCAGGAGGGGAAGAGCTAGACAAGCCATTCAAAATCTAAAAGACAAAAGAGCTGTTTGGGGTTTATCTCCCCCCAACACAGAAGCATATTATTACAGTTTACTCCCAGATAAGGGTATTTGTATTTCACTAAATTCATGAGTTAGAGTTCATAAGTATTAACAGTAAAGTCTGAGAATAAAGAACCCCAACCTTTAAGTACTAAATTCAGCTATGATGGTTAGACAGGTTAGATTGAATAAATGATAATGATGCCATTGTTTTTACTTCTAACATTATCTTTAATAAAATACTTTTTTAAAAAAAGATAATTTTAAAAATCTGACAGGACCTTAAAGATCAATTAGTCCAATATTATGATTTTGTAGATGAGCAAACTGAAATCCACAGGGTTGAGTTTCTTAACACTGCACAAATAATGGTGGGATATAGGAATTACTAAGTGCATAAAGAGGTTGAGATTGCATCCAGTATGACTTGTTACTATCTGGAATAAGAATTGATGTTCAGACTCATGCCTGTGTTATGGGCTCCTTGTTCAGGTACTTAGAAAAAAGTATAATAAAATGTGATTAAGAGAGATTTTTCCTCAAGGCCCTGAAAGGGTTTTTCTGACAGGGAGAACTTGCTTTCAAGTTTCTCTCTCAACATTGTCTTGACAAATTAATGGATGAAACGAAGATTAAAGTGTCTCAAATTAGACATTAAATTCTGTGAGTTGTTTTTACTATGTAATCAGAATTAAACTAAAAATTGGGAATCTGCCAGTTCCCAGAACTTCTCAGGTCTTTACAAAGGAGGAACTCACTGTCCCTTCATCTTGTTATTAGGAGCAAAACTCACCAAATAAGCATTGCCACTTTAGATAGTTAGTAATGGGTTGCATTTCATGAGTGAGGCCCCTACAAAGAGTCCAATCATCTGATCATTTTAAGGAGACATCGTAAAAAAATAAAATAAAAAATAGTCAGTATTGGATGGAATGCCGCTCATTTCATCCTCAGTAAGCTACTAGATGCCAGCCACTGTGTCGCTTGACAACCAGCTTGTGCCAACTTGTTTGACACAGAAAAGGCCATTCTAAACCTGTCATTTAAAGTGCATCTGCTCTGGCAGAACCTCATACGAGGAATCCCTTCGTAAAAACATCCTTCTGAGGATAATATAAACCTGCTGCAAATAAAAATAACCATGTCAGTCCAAAGAATTAATATAAAGGATGACATAGTGTATTCTTGCTTTCTTCCCACAACCCATGCCAAGCAAAAAACATGAAGTTGTTCATCGAGATAATTTTAGTACAGTCTCATGAGAATCATACCAAGAGAAGTATTCTGAGGAAGCTCCTGTGCAGACTCCCATTTTCCAGGAGTGGTGTTTAAAGTAGGTCAGCATAACACACAATGCCTCATTTCATTTCCATTCTGAATCCTCTTCCAAATATTTACTCGCGTGACTTTGTTGAAGAAGACAGTGATACTTCTCCTACTGCCTTCCATTGAACAACTATGAAAAATAGAAAAATCTGTTCAGTCTCTCATTCAGCTTACAAAGTCAATTAGTAGAACCCATCAACTAGTGAGACTAGCCCTCATATCTCATGTTCAGAGACATTTGAGAACATGTAACAAAGTTCTGAAATGGTTGGTTTGAGCTGCCATTTTCAGACCTTGTGAATTTAAGTTTACGGTGTCCTGCCCAAGAGATGACAGAAATATTTCTCTTGACTAATCATTATTTCTACATTTTTGTAGCACTCTCCAGTTTTCAAATAATTTTTAGACTTACCATTTCATTTGATCTTCACAACTTTATGAACTATCAATTTTAAAGAAGAAGAGAATGAGGCTCAGGACATTTAAGTGGTTTCCTACAAGTCACACAGCTGGGAAATGTATATATTTGAACCCATGTGCAATGGACTCTTGTCATGTTTTGCTCAGCAGCATTCCAAGGCACCCCTAAATGGAGAGAATGCACTATTGTGTGTTCCTTGGCAATAGACTCCAATTAGCCAACTGTGTGGAGTATAGTTGAGCCAGTAGACATTCTATAGGTATATGCTCCATAAATAACAATGTCCTTTTCAGAACTTAGAATTCCAATCCACCATTGCTTCTCACTACTAACACTTTTCTTCTGCACTATCTTTCTGGTCAAAGTATGCCCACTCTTCTTTAAGTAAATGTCATAGGAATCAGGAAAAGTTTGATTTTCCTCTCCCAAGTCTCTCATAATTAGGGTACAGAGTCACAAAATGCAATTATCTATTCAGAAGTTCATCCTCTGGTCCCTAAAACTTGAGGGAGGAATGAAAGGCACAAGGAGCAGCGAGTCCTGAGAGAAGTGATAGAGAGATGTGGCACCTAGCACAGTGGTGATGAATGTTTGGCACGAATAACTCTGAGTCCAGACAGCTAACCACCCAGTTCTTTAATAAATATTTGAAATTCAATGGTTGATTGGTGCAGAAGATTCTTGACATCTATGATTGCCCAGTATTATTTAATCAGAAGTTGACATGAAATGATCAGAGAGAAAAGAGTATAGGAAGAGGATGACAATAATTATAGGTTGTATATACAATTCTTATAACAGGGCTTCAGTGAATATAAATACACACACATACATATATAAATTATGTTTATGTATTTGAAATACTCAGTAAATTTACATTCTACATGAAGAGATCTCCTTCCTCCTGTCCCCTTGCCCCTGACTAAAAAAAATCGGACTATAGAGCTCTTGGTAATTGTCAATTTTTTGCCACAGACTCAATATTTTCTAGCCATAACTACATCTAACAAAACAAAACAAAAAGCCTTTGGTAAACACACACAGTAAAACAGAGAATCACTCGTGGGAAATTGGTAATGGCATGTGCATATTTTTAAAACATTTCTTTCAATTGCCAGTAGCCTTGTCTAATCAGGGCACCTCTATTCTGAAGGAGCAAATATCAAAGTCAAGATGAAATATAAACGCAACATTATAATATATGGCATGTAGAATGAAGATATGGCAAAGGTTGACATTGATGATGATTAAACCATTTGGGATTTGGTCTTAGAGACATGAGGATGGAATCCATAATCACCAGCCTTCCTCTCATCTTTATATAGTACCTGCTAATATACACCAGCTTTGTAATTACCTACTAAAAGATAGGTGGGGAGTTCATTAACCACGCTAATTACAAGAACAATTTATGCTAAATCATCAGCAGGAATGTTAAAAACACTCCTTGAAAGCCAAAACAATGTAAAACCGACCTTAGTGGATGCAGAACATCTGTTCGCTGGGTCAGGATAAAAGAGGAAATCACCAGAAAACAGAGTGGATGAGAGCAGAAAAATATTGTCTTTGTCATTCCCAACTGAAAGACAGGTGCAAGTCTATTATGTGAAGAGAAGGGTATGTGTTAGAGATGCTGACCTCACGGGTAAAGGGGACACTGGCAACTGCTGGCTCCTGGATGCTTCACCACTTGTCACCCAGTAGCCCGGTCTGTCATCGCTCGGAGAGATTCCACCGTCTGCTTTCTTCTCTGTGAAGTATGAGTCAGACAGAGAAGAGCAATATTCCACAAGTATTTTGAGATGTTTTAAATGTCATGTCCATTTTTATGTAACTCTACCACATGTTCAGAAGTCAAAGAACAAAAGATGATGGCTGACTAATGACTTGATAGTGCATGATAGAGAAGTTTAATTGTAAAATTAGAAGAAAAAAATTACTGCCAAATATACTGTAAGACATCACTTAGTAAGTATATATAGGCACCAGGAGCTAAATTTTACTGAAAGGTTTCTTTGAACCTTAGAGTTTTAGGACTATTATTATTTCATGATTATGAAATAATTCCT
>NW_012118522.1:1052135-1089009 GCF_000951035.1 Colobus angolensis palliatus
CTCAGCCTCCCAAAGTGCTGGGATTACAGGCATGAGCCACCATGCCCAGCCAGATCTTCTGAGTTTTAAAGACAGTTCACAACTCCACATTGGTATGTGAAATTAAATCTTAAAATATTGCATCAATGTTTTTTGACACTAAGACTGAGTAGGCTAAACAACACTTACACATAAGCATATCTAACAGTTAACAACAACTGGTACAGAACTATCTCTTGTCTCTTACTTCCAAGGAAACATCTTCCTAGAGCACATTCTGGCGAGAATCAAAATTCTATAAAAAGGTTATGCAACCTCATCTTCTCGTTTTAAGAATGAGAAGACAGAGTTGAGATGTCTTGGCAAAGGTCATAGTGAAATAATCTTGGTTAATATCAGTGTCGCAGCGAGAGTTTTGTCAGCAAAGACAAAAGCAAGTTAAACTTTTCTAGTAAGAAGAGATTGAATACGGGGACATGAGTGATAAGAAGGTTGAAAGAGTGAGAATCTGGGAAAGCTGCTTCTGCTTGTCAGGGTTGTTGCTTACCTTCCCAGTCAGGAAACTGCAGAACTGTGAGAAACTCCTAGCAAGAGAACAGCTACCTGAGCAATATAGTAAGCAACTCATAGAAAATGAAGCCTATCTGCCAGCCCTCTGCTACCTGAGGAGCAATAGGGGGCTCTCACTTTTTGAAATTTTGCACTCATGCTTCCTTTTGGCAAAATCTAACCTTGAATTCTATCAGCAAGAGATTCTGAAAACAAATGTAGTTCACAGACTTTCAACCCCCACAATACAAAGCAGAGCACACAAGAGGAGCAGGGACATGCTGACTTAACTGAGAACCAGGCAATCAGCTAACTAATCTAATATTTAATCTATGCTGATGCCTACTTTGGTCCAATTTGTTACAAACTCATTGTCACATAGGCCTTCATGAGATAGCTTTACGTTTATCTTCATAAGAGGACTAACAAATCTATTGTCAAGAACAAACTATTCTACTGAGAGAAGAGCTTAGGAAGAAATGGAAAACTTTATTGGAAGTTCACTCTAGAGTAAAAAAGATATGATGGCCCAATAAGAAATAACTGGCAATAACAAGTTAATTTATATGAAAAATCTGAGCCTGCATAACTATTTCCACCCTAACTTTAATCATGTTACTAAGCTTCACCTTACTGACAGCATGTATTTAAAATAAAATAAATAAAATAAGACGTGTAATAATGCTAAGAAGATACAAGTAAGAGTACAAGTGTTTAGACCTAGAGCAGGTACAAATCAAACTCAAAACAGTCAAAACACAGAAGCAGAATTTGAATTTATTAATGAGTTGTATTTTTCTTTGTCTTTTTTTACTTCTTGAAAGCAACTTTTAATGTATTAGTATGGTAAATACCTTCCAAAGGTATAAATTGCTCAGTATTTGATAGTGAGAATCACTGTATATAAATTTTATATCATACAAATTATGAACTCACTTAGAAAACACAAAGAAATCACTTATTTCTATCATAGAGAGGTTCCAGAAGAACATTTCTCATTTTCTCTGCCAAAAAAAAAAAAAAAAAAAACAGAGAAACTCTAGGATAAGTCACTAGATTAGAGATTTTAAATGTGAGTCTTCAAACTATCAGAGTCCTAGAAGAAAACCTACGAAATACCATTCTAGACATCAGCCTTGGGAAAGTATTTATGATTAAGTCCTCAAAAGCAATTTCAACAAGAACAAAATCTAACAAGTTGGACCTAATTAAAGCAAAGAACTTCTGCAGAGCCAAAGAAACTATCAATAGAATAAACAGACAACCTATAGAATGAGAGGAAATATTCACAAACTATGTATCCAACAAAGGTCTAATATCCAGAAGCTTAAAGGAACTTAAACAATTCAACAAGCAAAAAACAGATAAACCCATTGAAAGTGGGCAAAAGACATGAACAGACAATTCTCAAAAGAAGACATACAAGTAGCCAACAAACATATGAAAAAATGCCCAACATCTGTAATTAGAGAAATGCAAGTCAAAACCACAATGAGATATCATTTCACATCAGTCATAATGGCTGTTACTAAAAAGTAAAAAACTAGGCCAGGCACAGTGGCTCACAGCTGTAATCCTAGTACTTTGGGAGGCAGAAGGGGGCAGAGTGCCTAAACTCAGGAGTTTAAGACCAGCCTGGTCAACATGGTGAAACTCTGTCTCTACTAAAATACAAAAATTAGCCAAGTGTGGTGGTGGGTGCCTATAATCCCAGCTATTTGGGAGGCTGAGGCAGGGAACTGCTTGAAACAGGGGCGGAGGTTGCAGTGAGCCAAGATGGCACCACTTCACTCCAGCCTGGGCGAAAGAGTGAAACTCCCTCTCAAAAATAAATAAAATAAAAAAGTCAAAAACTACCAGATGCTGAAGAGGCTGCAGAGAAAAGAAAATGTTTATATGCTGTTGTATATTGTTGATGGGAATGTAAATTAGCTCAGCCACTGTGAAAATAAGTTGGGAGATTTCTTAAATAACTTAATAAAAAACTACTATTTGACCCAGCAATCCCATTACTGGGTATACAGCCAAAGGAAAATAAATAAGTCTACCAAAAAAACGTAGGCACTCATATGTTCATCACAGCATTATTCAAAGACATGGAATCAACCTAGGTGCCCATCAATAGTGGATTGGATAAAGAGAATGTACTGCATATACACCATAGAATACTACATAGCCATAAAAAAAGAACTAAATCATGTCCTTTGTGGCAACATGGATGCAACTAGATGCCATTATCCTAAGCAAATTAATGCACAAACAGAAAACCAAATGCCACATGTTCTCACTTATAAGTGAGAGCTAAGCACTGAGTACTTATGAACATAATGATACGAACAACAGACACTGGGGACTACTAGAGGGGAAAGAGGGAGGAGGGAGCAAAAGCTAAAACCTACCTATTGGGTACTGTGCTCACTATCTGGGTGATGGGATCATTCATACTCTGAACCTCAGCATCATGCAACCATAGCCACATAATAAATCTGACCATGTACCTTCTGAATCTAAAATTAAAATTGAAATTAAAAATAAAAAATAAAGGCTGGGCACAGTGGCTCACATCTGTAATCCCAGCACTTGAGAGGCCAAGGCAGGTAGATCACAGGGTCAGGAGATCGAGACCATCCTAGCTAACATAGGGAAACCTCGTCTCTACTAAAAATACAAAAAATTAGCTGGGTGTGGCAGCACACGCCTATAGTCCCAACTACTCTGGAGGCTGAGGCAGGAGAATCACTTGAACCCAGGAGGCGGAGGTTGCAGTGAGCTGAGATACCGCAACTGCACTCCAGCCTGGGCAAGAGAGTGAAACTCTGTCTAGAAAAAAAAAATAATAAAATAAAAATTAAAAACAAAAAAATAAGTTACTGACCCTTAAATCAAAGATCAGTTTGTGACCAGTGGGAAGTTTACCCCTCTGAGCCCCAATCTTTTCAACTGTAAAATAGCAATATGGTTTGCAAAGCTGCACTAAGAATAAAGGAGATGATGCCTGATACCTAGAAGAAATGCAATAAATATCTATTTTCTTTTCATCTCGTTTGTAAAATTACTTCAGTAGCATACCATGAAAGAAAATGTTCATAGCAGTGTTTTCCAAAGATGAAGCACCCACAAACATTGCCTAAGCAACAATTTCTATAAGTATTTAAGGAAAGCTGGAAAAATTACATTTTCATTCAAATACTTCCAGTGCATGTTTGAAACAGTTAAGCACTGGTAAATTCTACTTGGATGTTTAGAGTTACTGATTTGTAAGTCTTCTCTACAATAGGCCTGCTGATGAAAAGTCAAAGTTCTTTTCTCCATTCTGGCACTAATTCACTTTGTCTCTCTGAACTTCAGTTCCCCACAGGTAATATAAGAACTTACAACAGCTTAGTTATAGAATTATTATAAAACATGCCTCTGTAATAAAAAGGTTATAGGAACAGACATTCATAAGAGTGCCAGTGGGCATAAGCCCATGGTAAAACTGCTTCAGAGAGACAATGAAGCACATAAATTAGCTCCTCAGTTTTCTTACTGATTCAGCTCTTTTCTACTGAATCATGATTCAGAGAGTGAGTGGGGATGAAAGACAGTTTGATCTGATGTCATGCAAACACAGTATAGTTGGGCCGTTGAATAACAATAACTAACGTTTTCTGCAGTTTACCATATTCCTGGCATTGTTCAACATGTATAAACATGGTATTAATTCATTTAAGCCTCAAAGCAACCTTGTGGAGAGTCTATTATGACCTCCATTTTACAGGTGAGGAAACTGCGACACCAAAAGGTTAAGTCAATTGCCCAAGTTACACAGCAAGACAGTGACAGAACCAGGTTTTGAACCAAGTCTATCTTCTTAACCACTCAGCCATTCTGTCACTGAATATGGTTTTCAATAGAGTTGTATCAGTTTGGTCATTATGGACCTTACCCTAAGTTTTAGCACATGTGAGTCTTTTTCTTGTTTGTTTGTTTGTTTGTTTTTGTTTTTTGAGACAGAGTCTCTCTCTGTCGCCCAGGCTGGAGTGCAGTGGCCCAATCTCCGCTCACTGCAAGCTCCGCTTCCCGGGTTCATGCCATTCTCCTGCCTCAGCCCCTTAGTAGCTGGGACTACAGGAGCCTGCCGCCATGCCCAGCTAATTTTTTGTGCTTCTAGTAGAGCCGGGGTTTCACCGTGTTAGCCAGGATGGTCTCGAGCTCCTGACCTCATGATCCGCCCACCTCGGCCTCCCAAAGTGTTAGAATTACAAGCGTGAGCCACTGTGCCCAGCCAAAATTAATTTTTAAAATAGCAAGGATACCTATATTCATGTATATATAATTATAGTTTGCACATTTGGCATATGTTTAGTATGCATTTTAAAGGAAGTACATTTATTCACATATACTAAAAGAAATTCTGAGGATGTCTGCTTTCTGAAGTTTAGCAGGCTGTTGCTTTCAACCACCACTTTAAAGTATTGCACATGTTTTCTCAAAGCTTTAGCTGAAATTTCCAAGAATCGCAGGTCACTCACAGAAAACTGCTTCTTTGGTCCTCAAAGTGGGTATCTTTTAAATCAGGGATAAATTACAAGATAAGAGGAAGAATTTTTACCCATATGTTATGTATTTTCTAGAAAACTCTTTACAAGGCCAACGGTTATCTGCCTGACCCTTTCATCAGCACTAAATTCATATTCAGAGGAAAAAAGAAAGTGATTTGTGTTTGGGGGATTCTCCCATTCTAACTACACAAGTAAAAGCCGCTTCAAGCTTTTTGCTTGCTCTGACACCCATCTGCTAAAAATCATTAGAGAAGGCTAAGTGATAGCATACATAAAACCAACATTTCCAGTCGAAAGAACCCTGCTTTTAAGGACATGTTTTTCCAAGCTTCCAAAATCAGTAATCCAAAGAACAGAGAATTGGTCTTGAGTAAAAAAGATTGGATTTAAATTGTAAAGCTCCAAATTTACTAAGCCCTCTGGATACCAGTCCTGATAATACTGAGAGCAATAGAAAAGCAGTTATATAAAAACTGTTTTCATAATATTGCTGCTGAAGAAGTCACTGTTTTTATTTTCACATGTTGAAGTAAAAGATCATTTTTTATTTAGCAAAAACATGTATAGAATATCTCAAGCTTGTATAAGTGAATGAGTAACAAAATAACCCAAAAGTCATAATTTCATTAAAGAGCTTTTCTGAGAAACATATTTTAAATGAAAAAATTAATAAATATTAAAGTCTTAAACAATAAACTTTTTTTAATGTGAGAGTATCTTGATGTCAAATGATATTCTGAAAAAATTTTAAGTTGAGCTCAATACACATTTTCAACCCTATGTAACAGTTACTTCTAGATGAACCTTTAATTTATATATATATATATAGAAAATTTACCTTAAACAATCTGCATAAAAGAAAAGCATAGCAAAAAAGGAGATGAAGACGATGAAGGAAGAGGAAAGGGGGAGGAAAAGAGAAGGGGAAGGATCTGTTTGAAGCCTTGAGTCATCCTATATCTCTAACACAACACCAACGCAGTACAGAGAAAAAAGTAAAGTTTGTTAGCTACCTAATTTAATTAAACTATGTTTAAAACACAGCCAAGGATTTCAATTACAAAATTAAAAAGCTCCCAAAATTTATTGTATGTTATTAAATATTTTTTAAATTATTAAAATAATTTTTTAAATTATTAAATTAAATTAATTATTAAATTAAATATTACATTAAAATTACTAATTTTTTTCAAAATTAGATTAACTATCTAGAAGTATCAAATAAAATGACTAAACAACATCATCACTTTCTATTTGTGAGATTTGCTAGAGGAGAGGGATTAATTGAAAAAAAGGGAAACTGCAAAACACAGTTTGATGCACAACAAATTAAAAACTCTACTTTTATGCATCCACAAGCATGAAAATGTAGGCATTATATTCTTAAGGAGAAACCAGAGCCAACTCTATATCCATGAAGTGAATCCTCAATCAGTCCACTGTCTAGGGCCATGCCAACAATGTAATTTTATCTTACGTTCACAATTTTTAGGGAAGTTTTTTTATTTCATTTTTCTGCATAAGTTCTCAAGTCTCCTTTCTGGTTTACCTTTGTAGACCTCAAATATTAGGGGTTAGGGAGGAATTCTTAAATAAACGTGCATGAAACCATCTTCCAAAACGTATTATTTTTTAATGTGGCTGAATTTGTTGGCAGTGGGCTTTATTTTTCTGGAGAGTTAGAAAATGTTTACTTTTCTTCATTTTTATGTGTCAACTCTGACTTAAGAGATAGAAAAAATAGCTTATTGATCAGTTGTTAATGAATGTTCATCGCAGGCTGAACATACCAAGTAAAATGATTAAAATTCTATTCTCTTCTATTGGCTCTGATTCCTTTGTTTGGATCTACTGTTTTCTTCCTGAAAGCAGAGCCATTATTTAGAGAGAAATTTCCTGAATTTTTGTGGGGAATTTACATATTGTTATTTTCTATTATTCACGGAGTAATGGCTCGAATGTATTAATATTACCAAAGCATCCATTTATTCCCAAACCGTAGCTGCTACACACAATCCCAAGTCTGGTTGCCTCTTAACATTATTTGAAAGATTTGTATTGCTCCCAACCAATACAAAATTAATTCCATTTTAAAAATTTCGCAAATAATGAGAAAAAAAGATCTTCTTTCCCCTTGTCTCAGCCTCATAGTGGATGCCAATTTATAATGGTGAAAAACTGCCAAACTGCCCAGACAAGCTCAAAGAAACTTCCATTAAATCCTGTTATCCAGAATTACCTTTTTCTGGTTTCTGGGGAAAGAGACTTTTCATAAGCTGTATGCTCCTTTTACTCTTTCTGCCAACTAACGAGATGGACAGACCTGATAGTTAACTCTGGGAAAAAGTAATAAGTTTGTTCAGCTTGGTTCCACCAATATTCTTCTTGGGACCTTAAAACTGAGAGGGAGCTGACTTTCCACAGCTGTTCCAGAGACTCCATCCTGTAGAAGTTGGGAGGCTCGCTTGGGCCTGTGCATGGGGGCCATTGAGTATTTGAGTCTGCCTAATTCCGCTAGCTAATACATTTGACTAACTGACCTAAAGCCACATCCTTCAGCCACTACCAGTTATGAAGTGCTATTTTAGCCTCTACTTGCCATTCTTGGATATACATCTGTTTGTTCAGGGGAAGATGAAGATTCTGTTTTTGAAGAGCTGTTTCAAAGCATCCTCCTCCAACATCACCTACAACCAATAGTTCTTTCTCCATCTGGGACCACCTATAGCACTTCTCCATCTCTCATGCAGGGAACTCCGTGTCCTCTGCATCATCTCACAAGCACTATCATACAGTGGTTTAAGAACCCAGGCTCCAGTGAACGTCTGCTGCCCTCACTTGTTCTTTACAAATTTGGATATGTGTCAGTTTCCCTCGATTTGTTTCCTTCTTTGTAAAATGAGGAATCCAATTTCTTAGTTAGTCCTGCTATATAGGTTAAATTGATTAATATATTTAAAACATTTGGCATCAGGACCAACACATAAGAAGCACTAAATTAGTATTTATTATCACTGTTATGCACCGAATTGTGTCCCCACATCAAATGTATGTGTTAAAATCTTGACCCCCCAATGTGACTGTATTTAGAGCAAGGGCCTTCAAAGATGTGATTAAGGTTAAATGTGGTTATAAGGATGGGCCCCTAATCCAACAAGACTGGGATCTTCATGAGAAGAGAAAGAGACCCCCAGGGGTATGCTCACACAGGGAAAGATCACGTGAAGACACAGCAAGAATGTGGCTGTCCGCAAGCAAAAGAGAAACCAAACCTGCTAACATTTGATCTTGGAATTCCAGCCTCCAGAACTGCAAGAAATAACGTTCTTTTCTGTAATCCACCTAGTCTGTGGTATTTTGATATGGTAGCCCTAGCAGACTAGTATAATTATTACTGCCGTTGACATTATTATAACTCTGCATTTATTTTCCAAATAACTAGGCAGAATACAGTTAAACTAATTCATTTATTTAAAGCAAATCATCCATGATCACTTTTGTAAACAAGGTCATTATCTTAAATTTTGTGAAGTTGGTCAGCCTTCAAAGAGGAACATGATCCAGTAATTTCAGAATCCTCAAGTAGTCAGTGTATTAATATTACTACTCTTACTTATTCTTACCCTTTCTTTCTTCCATTTATACAGCCACAGTAACTCTGGTTGATGAAGACCCTACAATGCGAAGATGGTTAGGTGCCAATATCCCATTCTCCCTATCATTCATAGTAACAGAACCACCTTTTCAGTTAGACACATGGCCACCAGCAGTCAAGGTTGTATTTCTCAATGTGTTTTATAGCAAGATGTGACCCTGTCACTGAATTCTAACTGATATGATATAAGCAGAAATATTTCATTGTATTTCCAGAATATCTCCTTAAATGAGAAGGACAGGCCTTTTGTGCCCCTTCCTAAGTTCTACCACCTTGGATATAGGTATCATTAACATATGATGGCAGCCATTTTACATTTTGAAGGTGAACCCACCATAAAGATAGCAAAATGGCGGGCTGGGAAGAGTTTGGGGATCTGAAGATTGTAAAGATGACAAAATTAGTCTGGACTGTCTTCCTCCTGATTTATCTTAAATGTGAAAGAAGTAGCCCTCTACTCTTGAAGGCACCATTATTTCTGAGTTTATGGTTTGTAGCAGATATTTTTGATGTCCATCTTCATAGTTTCTCAGCTCACCTCTGAGTTCACCTGCAGTCTCAGCACATAGTTTTCTAGCCCAAGATCCTGTGTCTCTCCATTCCCTGCTTGAGGCTTTTCTCTAGCCCTATAGAAACTTGGTTAGCAGGGCACAGGTGCAACTTGGTACTATGCACTATGGGGCAGTTACCATCTTTGAGGGCAACCTTCCACCACTGACAAATAATCCCTGTCCTTCTGGTAGACCATTCTCACTAATCCTCTTGATTTGTTAAAGGGGGTTCAGTGTACTTGAGTCCCTAGTTTCCCAAAGAGGTAATTTACTATTCAAAATACACTTAGTAGCCTTTCTCCCTTTCCCGTCTCACTTTCTTCATCACCTCACTTGTCCTCTGAGAATCACTAAAGTCCTGGTCTCAAGGGGTATTCTTGGAAAAAGTCAGCCAAGATACGATGGCTTGTAGTCTAACCAAATTCTAACTGCACATCTTGGCCAAGAATAGCTCAGATATGTTTGCACAAATTCCAGACCCAACTTGGCTGGATGTAAGATTCTCAGCTAATGAACAATTAAAAATGGATGCAAAGGGCTTGGCTATTAAGAGGCCTAACCTTAGAGCCAGGGCAACTAGATCATGTGTGTGAGAGACAAACATCATCCTTGGTTAAGTCTGATCTTAGTTTTTGGCCAGTTCTTTACAATATATAACCAAAGCAGAATGGAGCAAAGTCTAAATGACCTTCTGTCTCCTCTTCTGTAGGAACCATCACATCTTCTCAGATGAATTTAATTCGCATCCAGACATTGTAGGTAAGTAAAGCATTTTTATTTGCCTCCCAAGCGGAAAGGAGACTATAACTCTCAGTATAACCTAAAGGAATATTCTGTACAATGGCAGTATTCTGATAGAAATTGGAGATGTCTATCCAGATTTTCCAAATAAATTAAACTTTAATTGAATGGTTTTATGATGAAACATTGTAATGCATTTCAATAATCAAGCTCTCTTTTTCAATCATAAATTTTCTTTACCATTAAAACTCTA
Organism: Colobus angolensis palliatus; assembly: GCF_000951035.1. NCBI lineage: Eukaryota > Metazoa > Chordata > Mammalia > Primates > Cercopithecidae > Colobus > Colobus angolensis. The sequence continues at coordinate 1,062,408 of NW_012118522.1, forward strand.
CTTTTTTATGCCCTGGCTGATAGTTTTGACATAGGCAAAAGGTTTTTGAGAAGAATGCTGTTATGAATCCAGTGATTCATTGGAACATCATTCTAAGAATTAGTTCTTTCAAAATTGGGTCTTTCAAGGAAATACATGTTTTTCAAAATAATTGTCCTTGGATCACTAAACCTGGGTATGTAACATCCTCCCTGCCACAAGGCTGAAAAGATTTTAATGTTGTGGAAGGAACTGGTGACAGTGGTAAAGTTAATAGGTTTCTACTTAAGAAATAACTGGACATTTCTCTTGTTTTATGAGGCAATAATTTTACTCCCTAGTGAATAAAGACTGGAAAAAATTGGATCCCTTCCAAAGATATAACCTATACTATATCAAATAGTGCCATTACATTTCTCTTAACTACTTCCTGGAGGTCATATGGCTGCTTACAGGGAAAGCTTTTCTGATAACTTTTTCTGAAAAATCACGTTAAACAAATACCAGCCTAACAATGCAAAGATCTGGTGCTCAGTCTTCCAGAGATGACTTATGTAGCTGACTTTCCAGCCTCCAAAATGTATTGCCCCCATTATTACCATAATGTATCATTGCCTTTTATGTAAATAATCCAGGAAACATTTAAGTCATTTATACAATTGTTTAAGTCATTTATACCAATTTTATGGGAGGTTCAAGATTCTTGGCCTGAGAAAAAATCTCTATTAAAAAGAAGGGGATTACTGTGCATTTGTTCTGTCTTGCTCAAAATGAATAAGTATTGAAGAGAAATATTTCAAAAGGCAGTGAATCAAGTGTATTTGCACATATATTGCCTACCCCAATGCAAATCCTGAGAGAATCCTTGAAAGTCAGCCATTGAATATGTTTCTACTTATCTGACTTAAAATAGTTAACCTGACACATAAAATATATGTTCATAATACCTTAACAGGCCTTACAAAAATATACAGTAAAATGATGTGATCTACTAAAGTCAGTAGCCAAGTCAGTTCTCTAGAAGAGCAGTCTTTCATATTTACTATTAACAAATTTCACCTTGGAGACCTCCTCAAGTCACTGATTTAAGTTTTCTGATTTAAGTTGTTGACGATGGCCTAAGAAAGATTGCCACCAAGTTTCTAAAATAGCAGAAAATTCCATCTCTAAAGGAAGTCTACCTTACATGTAGGTATTCCATCATGCTCAGAATAAAGGAATCAACTCATTTGAACCAAGCTATACCTGAGATTAAAATAACTTCTAACAATTTTCAGTATGCGTTAATTTTGCCCACAAGGATATTCTACGGGTAATTGTGAGTTTCTAATTATAGTGCTGTGCTTTGAATTTGCTGATTGATGTGAATTTAAAATCTTGTAGTTTTAACTCATTTGCCCTATTAAATAGGTCGGGGGTTGATATTATTATCCACCTACATGTCTAAATACTTAGCTCAGCTGAAAGGTTAAGCAACTTTACCACCAACATATGATGAACTCTTGTTTCATTCAAGCTAATTTTCTTTCTGCTCCTGGAAATTGTTCCTTCAATGCCCATTCTCAACCTGGACTCGAAGAGGACTCTGGTCTGTGTCTCTACTTCTATACTGAAGAAGGATCTGGGAATTTCTTTGGACTTATCTAGGATGCTTGCAGAGAATCACAACAGGCCTTGCCTCACTCAGCCCATGACACCCCTCTTTTGTGGCAGGGAAGTTCCCTAATATTGTGCATTGTTCTATGTTTTCTCTCCAACCCACAACTCTCAGTACTACTGTAAAAGTCATGGAGAATTGGCAGAAGCTGGTCAAACCAGGAAGATAGTTGCATCATCTTTGGGGTACTCTCACCTCTCCTTCTAACCTTACTTCCAAAATCAGCACAAACCCTCTTTTTCTTTCTCTTGTTCAGAACTGCACTGTATCTTGTTCTCAAGACATCTTGCTGTTTAGGTTCATTAAAGGAATTCAGTGAGTTCATAAAACTGAGATCTTGAAATTGAAGTAGTAAAAGACCTCTGGTTTCTTGATAGATCCCTACTCCCCTTTACATGTGGGGAAAGAGGAGTTAAAATAAAGGCGTGATGGTTAATTTTATGTGTCAACTTGTTCAAGCTATGTTGCTCACTTGTTTGGCCCAACATTAGTCTGGATGTTGCTATGAAGGTATTTTGTTGATGTGATTAACATCCACAGTCAGTTGACTTTAGGTAAAGGAGATTACGTTTTATAAGATAGAGGTGCTTCGTATAATCCATTGAAGGCCTTGAGAGCAAAAATCAAGGTTTCCTATAGTAAAAGGAATTCTACCTCAAGACTGAAACATAGAAATCCTACCTGACTTTCCAATCTAAGCCCACTGTATGGATTTCAGACTCAAGACTGCAACATCAACTCATCTGAATTTGTAGGTGGTTGGCCTACAAATTTCAAACACCTCCCTCCACATTCACTGGAGCCAATTCCATGTTGCTTAAAATAAATCTCTCATGTATTTGTGTGCACATATAAAGTCCTATTGGTCTTGTTCCCTGATTGATAAACAGAAGGGAAATAACATATTTGATATATATCTCCTATGTGTCAGGAATCATGCTAAGCAAGTTACATATATTAACTCATGTATGGAGGTAAAGATTTTTATGACCACTATGCAAAATTGTCTAATTTATATTATTCAATTGTCATAAAAGACTCTTCCAAATATTCTTGAGCCATCTCTCATCCTTCCTTACCAAGGACTGCATAATGTGGTGACCAACCATAAATATTACTTCTACCCTAGGAGAGGAGTTCAAACACAGCAGAAAGCAAATGAATGAACACAGGCCTACAGGAGTTTGAAGCCTACTATAAAAATGAAAAAGAAAACTCCTTGATAGTCTTCTATAAAACATAATATTCAAGAATGAAACATAGAAAGTAAACACTGTGTACTGCTAAATATTTAAAAATATAAAAAACTGCTACACAGATTCCATTTTAAGATATGCAATTTCACACTTTCTAGAGGGGAAAAAATAGGAATAATGTAAAATGCTATATAAAAAAGGAAGCACTTTGCAATTTATGTATTCTCTGAGGTCAATTCCCATAAATTTCCAAAAAAAGAAAGAATCCCAGTGCCTAGTTAGACAGGAAACGAAAGAGGTGGAGTGGTTTGCATGCCATTATACATTTGCCTGAAGCATAAACCACATTTTACTTTATTCCAGGGAGAATAGAGCCTGGCTAAAAGATGCAGATGAAAGATTTTAAAATCAACAGCATAATTGGGATATGCTTTGGTGCATTTTTTCCAAAGAAATATAGATATATTTTACCCTCTGATCAACCTAGCATAGGCTATTAGACCCTAGCATAGGCTATTGGACCCCAGGCTGTGATCTCTTTATAGTTTCTTGTTAAATAGGAGTAAGTACCTAGCAGAGGTGCAATAATATCAACAACTACAACAAAACAAACAACAATATGAATAATAACAACAGCCATCATTAGTTGAGAAATGGTTTTGTGGATTCTATTTTATTTTTTAAGACATTCTACAAATCAATAGCATATAGACTTCAATTAAAAAGTGGTAAATGGCAATGAAAACAGCATAAAAATACAATTTACATCAAATCTAGGGGAAAAAAATGTGCAACCTTGCTAATAAATAAGGGGAATTAAAACAAGACTCCATTTCCATCATTTTTTTGTTTTATTTTGTTTTGTTTTGTTTGTTTGTTTGTTTGAGATGGAGTTTCACTCTTGCTGCCCAGGCTGGAGTGCAATGGTACAATCTCAGCTCCCTGTAACCTCCGTCCCCTGAGTTCAAGTGATTCTCCTGCCTCAGCCTCCTGGAGTAGCTGGGATTACAGGCAGCCACCACCATGCCCAACTAATTTTTGTATTTTTAGTACGGATGAGGTTTTGTCACATTGGCCAGTCTGGTCTCAAACTCCTGACCTCAGGTGATCCACCCACCTCAGCCTCCCAAAGTGCTGGGATTACAGGCGTGAGTCACCGTGCCTGGCCATTTGTTTGTTTTTTAATGAAAATATTCAAAGGAGAGGGAAACAGACTCCCATCCATCACTAAGTATTAGAAACTAGTAAAACTTCTCTGGAGGACAATTTGGCAACTGGGACTAAAGCCTTCATAATGTGCATACTGTTTGACCTAGGAATTTCTTTTCTTTAAACTTATCTTCAGGAATGATAAATGTGTACAAAGACTTATGTATAAAGATATTTATCCCAGTATTTACAGAAGTGAAAACATGAATATAACTTAAATGCACTAAACAGATATTTAATAAAAGTATTCTGGCACAACCAAATGATAGAATATTGTCCAAGCCAAAACATGCTTTAGCAAAATATTTAGCAGTAAAGAAAAATATTAAAATATTTTCAAGTGAAACAAAAACAAATATAAAAGGATATTATAATTCTAGTGACTGTGGCTTTGCACAACACTCTTAATTTTTGCTGGGCCTCTATTTCATTATCTTTGAAATAAGAAGCCTGGTCTGAACGATGGCTGAGATCTGTTTCACATCCCCAGTGCTAAGGTTCAACATTTTTTGGTTTTGATTGGAAAAGTTTCCTTCTACATTTAAGAGATAGCTAATGGCTTCTGGCACATTCAGCTCTAGGCCAGATCTAATATTACTCCATCAGTAGGTGCCACTAATTCTAATTATACAAATTTTATTCCAAGTGAAAGTCAGTTTAAACAGGTAGGGGTGATAGAGAGCATCATCCTTTGAGCAGGAGTTGATGTTGTGGTCTGGAGGCAGAATTTCCTCCTTTTCTAGGTAATCTCAATTTTTAATCCTAAGAACTTTCAACTGATTAGATGGGGCCTGCCCATAGTATCTACAGTAATCTCCTCTACCTAACATCAACTAATCGTAAATGTTGACCACATCTATAAAATAGCTTCCCGATAACACCTAGATTAGACTTAGATTAAATAATTAGGTGCTGTAGCCCAGCCAAGTTGACACATATGACTATTTTTCTCCCGACACCAGGCTGCAATCAGTCCCTCTAAAGTGACACAAATTTTGCTTGGACTTCTAAGTAAGAAAGAAAATGGATTGAAGAGGAGTGGAAAGAGAAGCGATTTTTTTAAATGGGTAGGTCTTGAGAGGGGTAAATTTATTCAAAAATGTGCAATGGGACATATGGAACTGAGAGTTTTGGGGGCGGGAGGGACAGGGTTGTACTCTGAATAATTTGAATCACCAGGAAGGCAATGTGCATGTACCAAGAGAATGGAGATGTCATGTGAGAAGATGGAACCTGGAGGAGGGAAAAGAAGTACTAACAGCCTACTGGCATTTTGTTTGATGGTTAGAATGGTAACATTAAGCCCTGGTGTTCATCTCCTGCTGCCTTCACCGTTCTACTGTGGGCTGTCAATGCCTGCTCTAGGCTAATGAAGTACATGTTGCCTCCATTAACAGGTAAAGTCGGAGTTTCTTTTAAAATAAACTTACCAGTTTAATAAGAAAGAAAATGATAGTCCATAATCACCATTTAGGTTTCAGGTACACAGATAAATGTCATTTGAGTTTTGAACCCTAGGAATTGATTAGGAATATGCTCTTTTTTACAGTTTCAAAATTAAGTGATTTAGCATGTCCTTGGCTGCTCAGCAAAACACATTCCATTCTTCTATATCCAACAACCTGCCAGCAGAACTCCCCTACTTATCTAGCTAACCACCCTTTCCAAACCATTTATCAAGGGCCTACTATTTCGTTAAACAGTGAAAAACTTAAAATTTTAGAATCAATCTTGACGTTCACCTCCTGTCTATTCTACACCACATATAATAAGACTTCCTATTCACTGCCAAAGTGATTGATTATTGATTATCATGTTTTTCTCTTTTATTTTAAACTCCTAAATCTCCCCTTCCAAATAGTTCTCCTTTGAGTACCAGGAAACTCTTCAGAAAGCGAAGTTTGTACATTTCACTGCCCTACTCAAAAAGGTTCCACAGTTCCTCATTTTTTTATAGAATACATTTTATTTTCTTTATCAGAGACTTCAAAGCACTTCTTATCTAGAACTACCTCCCATTTTTTCCATTTAATGTATACTCCAGTTTGAATACATTCTGAGATTTTCTGCCTAGATGCCTTTGCTCAAGCTGTTTCCTACCAGAATGGCTATTCAACCTTAGCCCAGTAATCTGTATTTCGTATATAAGTCAGTCATTTTTTTCAACGCAAGTGGAAGAAATTGAGCCAAAACTATCCTACACATAAAAGCAAAATTGTTGGCTAATGTGCTAGAAAACTCCAGAAGTACAAAACAGCTTCAGGCCTAAGCACAGATCTGGATTTAGGTTCTCAATCTATCTCATTTCTTTATGTGAGCTTTACTTTCAGGCGGTTTCCCTGTATGTGGTGACTGATTAGTAAAATTACTATGTAAGAAGACAGAGGAGGGAGATCAGAGTAGACATCTAAGCAGATGAATATGGGTAACTGGAGCCTCTCCTTTGCTTGCGTCTGTAGCCACTTTGCAGGGCCTAGAGGCTGTTTTCCACTCAGCTTCTATTACCAATTATCAGCCTTTGTGTAAAGAACTCTGCCATGGCTGTGACACAGCAGGCCTAGGCATTTGCTCTGGCCTTTCCTTGCTGTGTTAAATCCACATACCCTCGTGTGTGAACCAATATGTTTACTTTAGAAAGTCATGATTTGAGAAGGTTGCACGTAGTTTAAAATGCAAGTTAGAACAAAGCAAATGGTCTGAATTATTTAAAACAAGCCTTACAAAGACAACTGCTGTCACTTATTTCTGTAGCTTTTCTAACTCAACTGATGAAAAATGATTCCATTTTCAAAAATTTCGTGCTGTCATTTGGTTACCTTGCCACTAGGTGAAAGACATTTTTAAGGATCATGATCATACTGTGCAAACCATAAAACATAAGCCCTAGGCGTATTTCACTGACATCTTAAAAATTTTGAGACTCACTACCTGAACTTTGAAGTGAGCCATTCAGTGTCTTCCCTTGTTGGGGGAAATGTATACATATACGTGTGTGTGTGTGTGTGTGTGTGTGTGTGTGTATGCGCGTGCTTACTTTAAGTAATCACTAAATCACCACTAAATAAAAAATTAAAGGTAGAAGAGTCTAGATTTGATAATTTCCTATTTCTTACCTGCCTTTGAACTCGTATTGGAGCCCAAGGTCCACCTCAGTAGTTTATCCTTGATATCTCCCCTGGCTCAGCACCAGTGCCCCTCCGTTGCTTCTCTCTCCACTGCTGGATTATGTCTCCCTGGCCATACACGGCCAGTGTTACCTACTTGGTCAGTGCAAGATAATCAAAAGAGAAGGATTTATTTTTGCCTTTTCATGAAGTCATAAAATTTTCATTTGGAGGTCTCTTAAAGTTATCCTAATCCATCTACTTATCATTGATAAAATTAGGCCTGGAGAGGGCAGGGGATTCTTCTATCAGCATTTAGCTAGCTAGACACCAGGCAGAAACTAGGACCACCAATTTTTGGAAACAAAGTTACACATAGCTCAAGCTGAAAGTGCTAAATAGCTGATGGGAGGAGGAAATGAAAACAGTAAATAGGAAAGTGACATCATACTGGTTAAAGGAAATTAACCCCAGTACCATTGTGGTTGTCATTTACCTGTTCCACCTTATCAGTGTCTCCTCTCCTTCTAGGCCAGGGGTTCCCAATGCCTGGGCCATATACCGGTACTGGTTTGTGGCCTGTTAGGAACTGGGCTGCACAGTAGGAGGTGAGCATTACCACCTGAGCTCTGCCTCCTGTCAGGTCAGTGGCAGCATTAGATTTCCATAGGAGTGTGAACCCTACTGTGAACTGCTCATGAAAGGGATCTAGGTTGTGTGCTCCTTATGAGAATACAGCCAATGCCTGATGATCTGAGGTTAACAGTTTCAATGCCAAAAAGGTTGGGGACCGCTGTTCTACGCTCTTGGTAGGATTGTGTTTCTTGCTTTCCCAATGGCTGGGTGAGGCCATGTGACTGTTTCTCTGCATTGAGCTGGGAGTGAAAGTGAAATGTAGCCCATCACCTGGGCCAATGACTGAACGCGATAGACCATAATACTTGTTCTTCCTATTGACTTCCCATTGAGTTGTAAGTGACATGCAGCCCCTCAACCTGAGTCCCCCAGAAGCATGATGAGGATATGGAGTGAAAGTCCTCAGCTGACTCCTGTTGGATCTGTAGGGTAAAAAGAAATGCCTTTGTTATTTTAAATATTGGTATTTGGGGAATATTTGTTAATTGCACTACAACTTAACTCTGTCCAATATAGGTATGTGCCACATAACAACATTTTGGCCAAGGACAGGTGGGTGGCCAGGAGGTGGGGGACTGGGAAATCACAATGGAGGCTGGGTTCCTCAGTTCCTGACCAGGCCAGAGGAGCCAGAGGACAGTGTCCTCAGGAGTCCTTGCCATGCCAGTGACAGCCAGCTCAATAGCCCTAGTCTGAGTCACATGGATAGCTGGGACAATGGAGACAATAGCTCTCAGTTGCAGCCAGGGAGCCACTCCTCCTGCAGCCAATGTGGCAAGACTTACTGCCAGTCAGGTGACCTCTTGAACCACAACACCCACAAGGCAGACCAACACTACAGCCTGCTCTGCTCCAAGAGTTTTTGAATTCTATGGCCACTAACAGCCACAACAACAACCACACAGATACCCAGATCTTTGCCTGCCCTGACTGTGGCAAGGCCTTTAAGTCCCACTGCGAACTGGCTAGCCACCTCTGCAGGCTCATGCCAGGGGCCACAGCCAGGTGCCAGCCCAGATCAAGGAGGCCAGATGTCCCAAATCCGGGACTGGGGAAGATGAGGTGGGCCTCCGTGGTCAAGGGAAAGCCCAGGAGGCCCCATCAGAAACACCCGGAGGCCCAGGAGAGAGTGCAGAAAGAACTAGAGGAGATTAAGCAGTGACTTGCAAGGTGGCTGAGGACAAGGAGCGGCCCTTCCATTGTTCCCAGTGCAGGCGCTTCTACTGCCAAGCCGGCAGCCTGCTGACACACCAGAAGGCCCACATCATGGGGCTGTACCCCTGCTCCCTCTGCCCCAACCTGCTGTCTTTTAAGAACCACAGCAGGCCCCACACGGACCCCAAGCACCACCGCTGCAGCATCTGTGGCAAGGCCTTCCGGACGGGAGGGCCATGGGTGGGTCCACGCACCCCTGGAGGGGCCTTTCACCAGCACCCACCGTCCCCGCCACTTCTGCCGCAGAATCGGCTTCGTGCAGCACCAGCAGCAGCTTCAGGAGGAGTGGACAGTGGCCGGCTCTGGAGCCCCAGTGGCACCAGCGGCAGGCAGAGGAGACTTATCATTGCCCCCTCCACCCACCCCCACGACCCCACTTCTGGGCCCTTCACCCCAGTGGCCTGCAGACCTCAGCTTCTCCCTCTGAACTTCAAGTTTCCAAAGATCACAATCAGGGGGAGGGGGCGCAGCAGGGAGGGGCTTGATCTCCCCATCTCTTCTCCTCTCCCCTTGCGAGGAGGACCCAGATCTGGCCTCTTTCCCAAGACGATGGTGGGGTGCTCTTCACGTCCCTGTCCTTGAAAGACCTCCTTCCCCCAGCCTTTGTCACCATGCTCTTCCCAGTGCCAGCCTCTGCCAAGATGCCAGGCCACCCTCACCAGCCAGATTGCAACACCAGGGAGACGGGATACAGAGCACCATGGATGGGAAAGTTGCCTGTAGAAGGGAGCCTTTTGCTACGATTTGTGACTTATTTTCTAAAGTCTATTTTGTAACAATTTATTTAAGTTTGAAAAAAAAAAAACGAAAATTGCTGCCCTCCCGAAAAATAAATTTTCAAAACCAGACAACAAATATATCTCAAGGTAGTACCATAAGAATATAATGGACCTAAAAATTCTTATTATCTAGTGTCATTTTAGCCCTCATTAACATTTTAGTGCAATACATTGCTCATGCATTTGTGGTGATGCCGGTGTAAACAAACCTACTGTACTGCCAGTAATATAAAAGTCTGGCACATACTATTGTGTACAATTGTACACTTGATAATGACAATAAATACCTATGCTACTGGTTTATATGTTTACTATACTATAATTTTATCATTATTTTAGAGTGAATAATTTTTATAATAATTCTAATTATTACAAAGTTCACTATAAAACTTTGTAATATATAAAAACTATAAAAACAGGCAGCTCTTGCAGGAGGTATCCAGAAGGCCTCGTTATCATAGAAGATGACAGCTCCATGTGTGTTAGTGCCCCTGAAGAGCTTTCAGTGGGACAAGATGTGGAGGTGGAACAAAGCATTGTTGATGATTCTGACCCTAAGCCTAGGCCAATGTGTGTGTTTGTGTCTTTGTTTTTAACAAAAAAAGTTTTGAAAGTAAAAAATAAATAATTTTAAAAATAGAAAAAAAAGTTTATGGAATAAAGATATAAAGAAAATTTTTTATAACTGTACAATGTGTTTGTGTTTTAAGCTAAGTGTTATTACAAGAGTCAAAACTTTTTAAAAAAATTTACAGTAAGTTAAGGCTAACTTATTAAAGAATGAAAAATATTTGTATAAGTTTAGTGTAGCCTATGTACAGTGTTTATAAAATCTACGGTAATCTACAGTAATGTCCTAGGCCTTCATGTTCACTCACATTCACTCACTGACTCACCCAGAACAACTTCCAGTCCTGCAAGTACCATTCATGGTAGGTACCCTATGCAGGTGTACCATCTTTTATCTTTTATGCCATATTTTTACTGTAACTTTTCTATGTTTAGATATCTTTAGAGACCCAAATAATTACCATTATGTTACAATTGGCCACAGAATTCAGTACAGTAACATGCCGCACAGTTCGTAGCCTAGAAGCCATAGGCTATGCCACATGGCCTAGGTGTATAGTAGGCTATGGCATCAAGGTTTGTGTAAATATACTCTTAAAAATGTTCAAACCCTGATGAAATCACCTAATGATGCTTTTCTCAGGACACATCCTTGTCCTTTAAGAAGTGCATGACCATACAATCATGCTGCTACACAGTGTTTTGTTGTTTTGTTTTGTTGCTTTGTTTTGTTTTGTTTTGACAGTCTCGTTCTGTCTCCCAGGCTGGAGTACAGTGGTGCAACCTAGACTCACTGCAACCTGCATCTCCCAAGTTCAAGTGGTTCTCCTGCCTCAGCCTCCCAAGCAGCTGGGACTGAAGGCACATACCACCACACCCAGCTAATTTTTGTATTTTTAGTAGAGATGGGGTTTCGCCAAGTTAGCCAGGCTGGTCTAGAACTCCTGACCTCAAGTGATCCACCTACCTCAGCCTCCCAAAGTGCTGGGATTACAGGCATGAGCCACCACACCCAGCCTACAGTTTTTGACTCTATTTCTTATCTGGCATTTTCAAAGAAAGGAAGTAGGAACAATAAGAGTAGAGAGTTTGAGCCAATGCCACATTTTATATCTGAACTACAGTTCTATCACTTACTTTGTGGCCTTCAGAAAGTTACTTAACTTCTCTGGGCCTTGGTTTCCCAGAAATTAGTGATAATACATTTGAAAGGGTCATTATGAAGATATAGCAAGCATGCCATACTATCCTGAAGCTTTTCAGTTACTCAATTAACTGCTATTTCTTACTACTGCCATCAGAAACCAGTTCTTCAGGTTCCCAAGCCACTGCTCTCTGCATGGCACCATCTTATCTCACATTCCCTATCTTACAAGTCCTGCTTCTGTTCTAAATGTGTAACAGACAGGAAAGAAATGGCATCATATTTCTAAGAGTGTTAACCTGACACCACCACACCACCACTCCCACCCTGCTCAAATCGTTCATCAATCAGTAAACTCAGTTTTTGAATTTTCTTCTTTTCTTGGATACTCAAATTTCAGAACTAGAACTATATGTGATTCTGGTTGCATTTAAAAATTATTTAGGTCAGCAAGGATTAAATGTTATTACTAATGGCTTGAGGTAGGCTAGTAGGGTGACCAAGATTTCCTTTGGAAACCTTTCTTCAATGAGCAAATTTTCTTTTACATAGAAAAATACAATTTGGACAGGATTTTTACCAGAAATTTAATTTAAACAGAGATAAGCTCATAAAGAGATATGAAAGTGATGCAGGATTTTTCTCTTGGCCCCTTTGCCAGACTCCCAGCAGGGGTGCCCCGTCTACTCGGCCCACTGTGCTCAGCCCCTTACAGGAGGGAGGATGTGAGCAAGTGAGTGTGGGATCTGGCCAGCCACTCCAAGCACTGACATAGAAACAAGCACCGTGCAAGGCCTGTGGCCAGAGCAGGCATGTTGCCTTGAGGGGAACACAGCAGCACCCAGGCAAGGATTCCTGTGACCCTGAAGCCCTAGAGGTGGTGTTAGTGAGCTAATTAGCTCTTTAGTTCCACTGTCCACAGTCTGATGGACAGCAGTGTGTTAGTAGCTCAGTCAGCCCCTGTCCCCATTGTGCGAGGCAGCTGCCCTCTACTGACAAGAACAAAAGGACAGTGTCACAGCCTTTCTGGGTACCCAAACCCTGTGGGTCCCAAGCTCTTGTCCAGCATCCAAGAAGAATGAGGATATGCTGACAAACAAAGAGTGAGCAAGGCAGGGAGTTTTATTGAGTGATGAAACAGCTTTCCATGAAGAGGGGACACGGGGGTTGTCCCCCTACCTGAAGGCAGGAAAGTCCCCCCATGTGACTGAGTCCAGGGCTTTTATGGGCTCAGAATAGGGGAAAGGCAGGCCATTGGTAGTATTGGAAAAGGCAACATTTGATCAGTTAAAAGGCATTATTCAGAAAGAATCAATGGGGAAAGGGCAGGCAAACAGGAGCAGAAGTTCTCACTCTGGGTCACAGGTTTCGTTAGGGACCAGCAGTCTGGTCTTTCAGCCTTTAGACTGTGTTTTGGCTTGAAGGTGGGCTTTCACCAGGAACCCCCCCTCATCTGCTTAGGCATTTGTCTGCCTTCCGTCACTGTCAAAATGAGGTACATTTTCTTGGCTAAAAAAGAATGAGAAGATGTCCAGTTAATAAGTGTTGCCACCCAGAAAAGGGGAATGGATTCAAGTGATCAACTTAATGATGAAACAAAAATCATGGATTTGACTTCTTGAGATTTAAAGGTTTAAATTGCTTTGAAAGAGATTACCAAAACCATTTCAGCCCACTCACTTTTTTGGGCAACAGAATTTGCACTGACTGATTTTGCTGTTATTGGTAGGATATTGTCATATCAATATGACATATGGCGCCTTCACAGAACAGGAATAGAGCACCTTCTTACAATAAGTATTGAATTCCTTTGGTGAAAGTTCTCCTCTGTACACATTGTGTTGGGTGTTCTAATTTCATGCCTGTCTCTTGTTAAGCCCACTCTTAACAATTTAGTCACTGGACTCCAAGTTTATTTTCATGGATAATTTAGGTTATATCTTCACATGTTAGATATTTCTAACTGAATCGTATTAGATTTCTTTCTCCTCACCTCAGTTAAATTTCTGTTCATTCAAGTTATTTAAAATGAACTGTCAGTTGTAAAAACTAAGCAACTAAGTGACCAATTAATAGGATGTCACGTGAAACATTTCCTTCCACAGAGCAGAATTTCCTTAAAATAAAACCATTTCTCCCCATGCCTCTTAGGGATACAGAGAAGCAAAGTGAGTAAGTATAAATTCATTTTATTCACATTCTGACCAAGGCTGTCAGGAGGTAGGACATGTCTGCAACACTTAGGGAGATCACATGTCCTCAGGGAGAGTTTAACTGATATATACACAAATTCTTCCCGCATGACTTAACTTCTGTCACATAAACCACCCAGATTTCTCCCGAGACCTCCCACTATTCTCTCTACCACTGGGGATAGTGGGGGACAACTATTTACTTCATTTACATAACATTTTAACATGATACCACCCAGAAGATAGATCCATGGTAGAGATCAGCTAAGATCTTAGATTTACTTCATTGTACGTGAAATGTGTGCTATAAGTACTGTTCCTTCTGCAACTGCAAGAATACAAATATGGTATTTTTTTTTTCTCTTTATTATATATGCTTCTTCACAAGTGCCAATTTAGCACAATTTCTCTAAAGTTTACTCACTTAACTCAGTTTATTTCCCTCCAAGATGATTGATAATTTCTGTTTGTCCAACACAATAGCTTTCCTCATTTTATCCATATTGCCATTCAACACTTTCAGACATAGCAATAATATGGCATTCCCCAAATAAAACATTGTTCTGGAAATGTTAACATGTGCTCTGGGGGGAGGGAGATGGTCATTGGTTTTGGGAAAGCTTGGAAAATGTTGGATTAAAGATTTTTAAAATGTCTTTATTGCAGGTCTTTTCAGGGTCTTTATACTGTTATGTGCATCATAAAGTGCATAAACAGGAATATAGAACATATAATCCCATATACTCTATGACCATGGTTCTCTTTTTTAACCTAGCTGTCACAGAATCATTGCATATGGAAAACAGTGCTAAGTTCAACAGCAGTTAGTTCAGTATTACTAAGTAACACTCCATAAAATAGCCCCATTAATGACCTCTATGGCAGTCTTTTTGCTACAGCTATCGTATTTATTTATACTATTCCTTATACCTATTCCTTATACCAAAAAAAAAACTTATTATGACTTCAAACATGATTTATAATGCCATAAAATGAAAACTAAATTAAAACAGAGACATCAGAGTGGAAAAATATGGAAATAATGCTAAAGTAAAGCCAGAGTGTAAAAAAAAAAAGGACATAAAAATTTATTCTAGAAAGTCCAATCCTACACAAAAGCTAATGGGGGTCAAAATTGCTCTGAGCTTATAGTCAAATCTAAAAGAGAAAAACAATTCATTATAACATTTATAATTGTCCTGTAAGATCAAAAGGTACCAGATGCTTTGGAAAGGTATAAAATTTCCTAGTCCTATGGGCTGAAAAATGTTCTCTTTTGGCTCTTTTTAAAACAGACAATGTGTGATTTAGCAAAATGATTTCCAAATCCAGCTACATATTAAAAATCACTTGGGAAGGAGCATAAAATACATCTTCTCAGTGCCAACCACGAAGTGACTGAAGTAATACTTTTAATATGGTCCCTAGGTGATTCTCCAACCAACCTGCAAGATCAGAAGTCAGGAGCTCCTATTTTAATAAGCAATGTCTTACAAATGGCCATGTTACAGTTGCTTGAGAAGTTACCTTAGCCCAAGATTTCACCTCCACAAGAAAACATAAACTTGGTCAATATCTTACTTGAAGTTATTCTTTTAATGTATTTTCTGTTGTCCCATTGTTCAACAGCAGAGGAATCTTTTATAAATTAAAATTATATTTGAGCCCTACTTCTCTGAAAGCCTGTGATTCCATTACCCAATTGAAGTATTCAATAAAGTCAGTGAATATTTATTTGGAAAACACTCAGCTACAATAAAACACAACTTAAAAACAAAAACTTTCATTTATAAGCAAACTCTCTTCTCTCTAACTCGAAACCGTCAACATTAATTGGCAACAGAATTCTCCACTTCTGAAAGCTATATAAACAAACACAGATGTCAAACAAGAAACAAATTGATAGGGTACACAAAATTATCTCAGTTGCCTTACAAGGTGACACTGAATATATTAAACAAAAGTTGGAAAGAAAATTTAATTTACAAATTTCACAAGAATATTGGTTTTATATTATAACAGTTAGCTCTTATACTATGAATTTTCCCTCAAGGGGGGAACACCAATGGAATATAATCTCTAGAAGTCTCACACTGTAGTACAAAACAATAAACAGATCAGAAATTATCTAATCAATGTCGGAAGAAATGTCAAAATAAAAGCACAGATTTAAATTCCTTTCAGAACTGCTTAAAACTGCTTAGTTTTGAAAGAGGAGAAACTGAGGTTTTTTTTTTTTTTTAAAGAAGGTGTTCAACAGACAGTTGTAAGGATGACCTCAAAGAGTGGCAGAGGTCACTTATCAACTTAGGGTCAGAGGACTTATCCTCACAAATTGCTGCTGTTGGTTGAAAATGCTAAGGACCTCAAGGATATTATTTTTCTTATTTATCTCAAGTCCAAAATGAGCAAAAAACGTAAAACCCAGCAACAGTGAGAGGGGCAAGGAAATGAAATGTTACTCAATCAATGGAAGACCCCTGTAGCAATCAGAAGCAAGACTGACTTTCCCAGCACTAGACAAGTTCAGGACTTAGGTCACAGACCACTGGACTGTGATGTTGTGGAGCAGTGGTTCTCAGGCTCCAGTGTGTATCCAAAGCCCCGAGAAAGCTTGACAAACAGTTTACTAGGCCAGATCTCCAGAGCTTCTGATTCAGTATGCCTGGGCAGAAGTCCTAAAATTACCATTTCCAACACATTTTCAGCAATGCTAACTCTGTGGGTCTTGGATCAGACATTGAGAACTTCAGTTGTAGAGTATGGGTGACAAATTCACATTCCTGTAGGATCTAGACAAGGTTACTAAACTGAAACTAATTGCCGCACTGGGCATATATAGGTTAAGTATTCTGGTTTCTCAACTTAAGTCAGAAGCCCAAATTGTTATGTGAAATTGCTTGATTTTTAAGCATTGACAGCTGATTTTTTTTAATTTTCAAACACTGAGCGAACTAAACAATACACATCCATGGGCCTGATTGCACCTCAGAAAGATAATTCTGTTTTAAAAACATAGATTCAGTGTCCTTCTAAAACCAAAGGTCAAGTTTAAAGACCCAAGTTGTCAAAAAATAATAAAACATCAAGAAGTAAAAGCTATAATAATAAATATCTTACATCTTTTCCAGTTTACTAAATACTTTTTATATAATACTTCAGTCTATCCTTAAACCCATAAACAAGGTAAGGATTTTACTCTTATTTCCACTTTCCAGATTGAGAACCTAAGAGAAAATCAGAGAAATTAAATTTGCAGAGTTTTAAGACTCTCTTATGAAAAACTAAGACTATTTTACTATAGCAATAGCTTTATACTTTTAAGGGTAATTCACAGCCATGTCTAAAAAATCTCCTTATAACATTTGGGACAAAAGTCCTTTTAAAAGTCTAACAAATGTAGATTTGGCTTGGATTCCAGGCTGGCCCCAGAGCAGGTAGGATGAGCAATGACCAAGGGAACTATCATCAACAACAATTATTGAGTGGCACTAAATTCAAGGCACTGTGCTTGTTAAAATAAAATCTCCTGTGGAACTTATGGAAAATGCAAATGCCCAGTCTTCTCTTCTGAAGACACTGATTCCAGAAGGCCAAGGTCAATGGAAAGAAATGGCCTTTTCCATTGGCACTTATCATTTATACTTCAAAACTCCCAAAGAAGATGAATTGTGATGGGAAATGTTTTTATCCTGCTCTGTATTGGAGTTGATCAAAAATTGTGACCATAAAAAGAATAAAACAAACTTATTATGGGAATCTTCAAGGAAAAAAGTACTAAACTGTTTCAGTGGATGAAAATCTATTTTGTTTTTTCAAAATAGCTAGAGAAAAAGATGATTCCATTCTTTTGAGACATTCTATATCCAAGAATTTTCTGTCCTAGAGGTTATTCTTTTCTGACTTAAGCTTTTAGTTGAGCATCTGTAGTTTATGTGTTCTTAATTCATGACCCACGGCACACTGACCTCTCCCTACACATTTTTCTGTAATACATCACACACCACAGCCCAAGATCTAAGTGATTGGTGAAGTTTCTTAAGGAGATTTTTTAAAAAACAGAAAAGGAAGAATGACCGTATTTTTCCAAAAGAAACATCACGATATAAATAATAGCTTTCCAAGCGTTTGAGGTTAAAACCATCCAAAAAAATGATGGACACTGGTTATTTGATACAATATGAGCATCTACATGTATAAATCTATTGGTAAAGTGTACCAATTCAGGCTCCATTTTCTCCACTCTGAGACCTGAATGGATAATTGTCTTCCTGCTCCCAGTGAGGAGAAACAGGAAAAGCATGGGCTTCAGAATTACACTTGCTAAGTCATGTGACTTAAAGCACATCACTTAACTTCTCTGGGTCTCAGATTCCTCCTCTGACAGAAGAAAAATAATAAAAGAAGAAACAATTATACTTAAGGGAATTTCTATGAGGATTAAATGAAAGCAATGACATATGTGAATGTGTATATATCAGGCCTGCAGTAACTTCTTGATTTATTTTTATTTTCTTCCCATCTTCTCTCCTCCTGTTCCTGCTTTCAGCATTTGCTACTAAATCTGGTTAGCATAAATCAGAACTTCTCAGCCCCCTCAGCACTATGGACATTAGAACCAGAAATTTTTTGTTATGGGGGCTGTACTGGGTATTATAGGATACTTAACAGCATCTCCGTGCTCTCTATCCACTAGATGCCACCAGTCCCCTCCCACACACAGTTGTGACAACCAAAAATGTGTCCCAACATTGCCAAACATCCCATGGAGGGGGTGGGGAAGAATCAGTCCCAGATGAGAACCTCTGGGGTAATACAGGGACAGTTGTAAGAAACAGACTCAACTTCTGCTTGCCAATTCTGACGACTCATCTGAGAGAAAAGAAATAAGTGAGTGAGTAGCCTTAAATGTATCTATCTTTAAGTCCTGGCATTAGAGGGTATAAAGTAGAATTGTCAAAGTAATAGATGACCAA
The DNA here is from genome assembly GCF_000951035.1 of Colobus angolensis palliatus. Taxonomy (NCBI): domain Eukaryota; kingdom Metazoa; phylum Chordata; class Mammalia; order Primates; family Cercopithecidae; genus Colobus; species Colobus angolensis. The sequence continues at coordinate 1,081,065 of NW_012118522.1, forward strand.
CCTCTTCACTAAGGTGGTATGTATTTGAAAGATAAAGACAGAAACAAAACAACAAATCACACTTCTGAAATGCTTTCATCTTCAGACAGACTTTTAGATTGTAGCACCATTAAAAAGGTAATTCTCTTTCTCTCCATCTCCCTCAATCTCTTTCTCTCCTTCCCTACCCCTCAACTACATCAAGTATACTTTGGGTCTCAATTAATTAGTGTAGTAAAAACAATGCTAAAATGCATACTTTATTGAGAACATTTCTGAGGTACAGTATTGCGAAGAAAGTATCTTGAATAAAGAGATTGTTGTTTTAAACTGAATTCATGATACTATTAAGTTTTCAACTTCATAGTCTGGTGAGGAGCATTTCAAAGATAAACTATCTTGATATTTTCATTTCAAAGACAGGTAATAAGTGGAATACAACAATTTCCAGGAAACTCCAGACAGGCATAATCTACTTTATGCAACCAGTCACCATTCTGAGACTTCTCAAAGAGGTTTACTTTATAGTCAGTGTGTGCAGCTGCAGGATTTGTGGTGACGGTACTGCCTACACAGTAAAGATGGATTATTTGATTAATAAATTCAGAGAGAAGGAGATAAGAGGGGAGGACAAGGTGAAGTGCAGAACTAAAATGAAAAGATAAAATAGGTAAGGAAAAACACAGTCAGGTGAGGAGAGAGGAAAAAGCAGTTAGGATGCTGCCTTTTTGTGGGTTGAATATTTGGATAGACTCTATTTCTGAGAAAATGTGATTGTGAAATATGAAATACTCTCTTCTACCTAGGATTATTCCTCCTCCCTCTCATATCTTACTTTATAGGTAACAAATGTACTCACAATATACAATGCTGATCTATTCCGACTACCGTTTGTGAGACACATGTCTTTTTAGAGCCAGTAACAAGGAAATGTCCCTGTACCTAGGGAGTCCAAAGTAATAGGAAGGAGAAAAGTGTTTCCATCACCCAGTATGAATAAGAAAACTGAAAATTAAACAGAGCACTGCTTGTGCTCTGGAACTTGTGGTTAATTTAATCAGACACTCTTGTGGTTCAGGGTCTTAATGAGAAAAATACAAGTTTTCTTCATAGCCTAACTTTTTTTTTTAAGTTAGAGAAGTACAGGCTTGAAAAATGCAGAGGAAAATGCATCTCATAGGAGAAGATGCTGTGTGAAATGGTAGCAACAGCACTTCAAGAAGATTTAAGAGCATCACAGAGTTTATGAGGATTATGCAGCATCTGACAATGTGAGGACATTGCATGCAATGCTCTGGCCTGAAAGACTGCAGGACATGCCTTTGTGAAAGCCTCTCTCTAGGTGATTGGGAAGGACAAGAGTCTTTCCCTACCACTAGTCCTAGAGATAGAATAGGTATCTGTACACCCCGTCAAGCCACTGCTCAGTGTTCCAGAGAAGAAGCAGTAAATAAGCAAGTGTGTTGATTCACAGACCCTGAGGTATATGGCTTGAATATAAAGATTAGGAAAGCAAGCCAGGAGAGCAAGCTTCTGCACACCACTGGGGCTGCCTCTGCCTGGGCGGTGGCTTCTCTCTGCAGTGCTTTCATGGTTTTCCTCCCCCTCTGTCTTCCCTCCAGGCGTGGGCTTCTGTCCTGTCAATCAAGCCCTTGCCAACATTTGACCCATCACCTCCTGTCATGTACATGAGGAACAGCATTTGAGTTAAAAAATCATTTGAGGTGCAAAGAGCAAATGCCTCGGTCACAACCACGCCTCAAGACCCTGCAAAAAAATCAGAAAAATAAAACAGATCTCTCCTGACCATTTTTCCACTCAGGACTCTCTCTGCCCTCTACCCTCCAGTCAAAACTTACAGAGTCCCACATGGAAAAATATCATTAGCAACCAAGTTTGTCAGTGTGAAATCTTCACCACACCACAAAAGACAACTGATTTGATATTCAAAACAAATAAGGGGTCCTAAAGTTAAGTGTCCTGAGTCAGTGCCCTTTGCTTAGCTTCTGATCTCTTTGTTTCCTTCATAGGCAATGAAATGCAGATTCATACTGCCCTGAGGCTCCTCAAACAAGCCTGGATGGCAGAACTGCCTTGATATGCTGTCTGCCACACATGGATTTCTTTCAATCACCAGCTAAATTAGGGATTGTTTTAAAGCACCCTCTGTGTCTTTAACTATGGATTATATTATGCAACTCTCCTTTTGAAAATGATATATCAACCGGGCATGGTGGCTCAGGCCTGTAATCCCAGCACTTTGGGAGGCCAAGCTGGGCAGATCATTTGAGACCAAGAATTCAAGACCAGCCTGGCCAACATGGCAAAACCCCATCTCTACTAAAAATATAAAAACTAGCCAGATGGAGTGGGGGGCACCTGTAATCCCAGCTACTCAAAAGGCTGAGACACAAGAATTGCTTGAACACAGGAGGCAGAGGTTGCAGTGAGCCACGATTGCACCACTGCTCTCCAGCATAAGTGACAGAGCAAGACTCCATCTCAAAAACAAAAATAAAAAATAAATAAGAAAATGATGATTTATCTCATGTTCTGTGAAAAAATTCACCATTTAAATACACCTTAAAAATGAAGGAATATGGTGTCAAGATATAGGAGAGATAAGCAAGAAGTGCTAAAGAGAAGCCCTCAAGGTTTTAACCAGCATTTTATAACCAGACATATTCCACTGGGGTCCTGCAGAGCAAAGACCTAAGCATTACCCCCAAGGAATCATGAAACCATAGCTCTTCAGACTCACAGAGACCTTACCAGTAATCTGATCTAGACCAAGTCCTTTTACTTACAAAATATATAAAATAAGAGACTCGTGGTGGTTAGGTTCCTTTCCAAGATCACCCAAGCTATGTTCTATTTTCTCATTGCCAATAACTTTGAAAGATGTCATATTTTGCCCTACCTAAAATCTAACAAGTTAGACTGCCACGTCATCACGAATGCTAAGAGAAGACACAAGTCTCCTGGGTAAGAGGCAAAGGTCTGTATTACTCACAGCAACAATAGCAGCCAGAATATCAGCACTTTCTTGTGCCAGTTCCGTAAGCCCCACTTTCCATGGGGAGATTTGAAGAGGACAAGGTGATACCTGCACACACAGTGGATTGAGTTACAGGACGAAAACTCTAAGGATAGGAGATCTAATTCTTGTACAATGGACACTAATCACGACTGCTCTTTGCTCCAAAAAGACATTCATGATCATTAGGAAACCAGAATCAAGACAGTCAAGAACAAAGGTAGTCAGTGTCTCTGCTTGCATGCTGTGCAGAAATGTTGGAGACACATAGAGAATTTACTTCCAACAACATGCACCCTCTTTTCTACATTGTGTTCACTTTTGGTAAATTTTTCTGAGTATACCAATCACTCAGTCACTCTGATCAATCTTAAAAACTGAGGCAGGGACCAAATCTGTCAATTTGCCTTATACAGTATTTCATGAAGGCTGCTATCACAACCAGCTGAACAAACTCCATTAACCATTATGATCTACCTTAAGAAACAAGGTTGACTTTTTTATTATGCTTTGATATGATTCCATTTCTTCTAAGTTATCAATTAACCTAGGGTACATCACAATGTATTTGTGATTGCACGTACTCCATCATGGCCCACAAGGAGAAAATGTAGGGCAATTTTATTATCCAAAATAATCCAGGCAGTTTGTGAAAGCTGACCTGAAAGTAACAGGCTAAAGACAACCTCTCCTCTGAATGATTCCATAGTAAGGCTAATTGCCCATAGCATGCATAAATAACTAATCAGTTATATTTCCGGGAACAGTAGAAGTGATTTGCAGCAATTCAACCTAGAGCTTATAACAGTGAATATGTCTCCTCCATCCTTTCTTTCCACTTCCTGCAGGTGCATGCAGATCGTGAATTGCCCAGGAAAAGATGGAGACACAGTTGGAAGACAAATGAGTCGCTGAGTCACTTCACTGAGGAGAACTACCTTGTGTTAATTAGAGGTTCTCCAGAGAAACAAAACCAACAGAACAGATAGATAGAAAGATAGGTAGGCAGGTTGATAGGTAGGTAGGTAGGTAGGTAGATAGACAGACAGACAGATTGTTGCGGGAAGTTAGGGACCCTGAATGGAGGGATCAGCTGGAGCTGCAGCAGAGGAACATAAATTGTGAAGATTTCATGGACATTTATCAGTTCCCAAATAATACTTTTATAATTCCTTATTCCTGTCTTTACTTTAATCTCTTAATCCTGTTATCTTCATAAGCTGAGGATGTACATCACCTCAGGACCATTGTGATAATTGTGTTAACTGTACAAATTGATTGTAAAACATGTGTGTTTGAACAATACGAAATCAGTGCACCTTGAAAAAGAACAGAATGACAGCAATTTTTATGGAACAACGGAAGACAACCATAAGGTCTGACTGCCTGCAAGGTCGGGCAAAAAGAGCCATATTTTTCTTCTTTCAGAGAGCCTACAAATGGACAGGCAAGTAGGAAAGGTATTGCTAAATTCTTTTCCTAGCACCGAATATTAATTAATATTAATACCCTGGGAGAGCAATGCATTCCTTGGGGGAGGTCTATAAACGGCCACTCTGGAAATGTCTGTCTTGTGCAGTTGAGATAAGGACTGAGATATGCCCTGGTCTCCTGCAGTACCCTCAGGCTTACTAGGGTGGGGAAAAACTGTACCCTGGTAAATTTGTGGTCAGGCCAGTTCTCTGCTCTCAAACCCTGTTTTCTGCTGTTTAAGATGTTTATCAAGACAATATGTGTACTGCTGAACATAGACCCTTATCAGTGGTTCTGTTTTTGCCCTTTGCCCTGTGATCTTTGTTAGACCCTTAGTCGTTCTGCTTTTTGCCCTTTGGAACATGTGATCTTTGTACCTACTCCCTGTTCTTACACCCCCTCCCCTTTTGAAACCCTTAATTAAAAACTTGCTGGTCTGAGACTCAGGCGGGCATCACGGTCCTGATATGTGATGTCACCCCGGCGGCCCAGCTGTAAAATTCCTGTCTTTGTACTGTCTCTATTTCTCAGCTGGCTGACACTTACGGAAAATAGAAAGAACCTACATTGAAATATTGGGGGTGGGTTCCTCCAACAATAGATAGATAGATAGATAGATAGATAGATAGATAGATAGATAGATAGATAGATAGATAGATAGAGATGTAGATGTATTATAAGGTATTGGCTTATGTAATTATGAAAAGGAGGCTGAGAAGGCTACGATCTGCTGTGTGCAAGGCAGAGACCCAGGAAATCTAGTAGTGTCATTTTAAGGCCTGAGAGCTGAAGAGCCCATGCTATAGATTCCAGTTCCAATCCCAAGGCCAGACAATCAGGAGTATTGAGGTCAGGAGAAGACTGATATTTCAGCTCAAGCACTCAGGCAGAGAACCAACCAATCCTCCCTTCCTCCACCTCTTGTCCTATTCAGTTTCTTAATGGGTTGGATAGAGCTCACCCACACGGGAAAAGGTCATCACTTTTGCTCAGTTCACCAATTTAAATGATAACCTCTTCTATGAAGTCACACCTTACAGAAACACCCAGAAATAATGTTTAACCAGATAATCTGGGAATCATGTGATCCAGTCAAGTTGACACATACAGTGAACTATCACATACCCACTGATGGGAGCAACTGTTCTGGGATATTATGAGAAAAGGTTTTCTGACTTTCAGGAGTCTACACTAAATCATGATACAGCAATTCCACTTTTAATGTGATCTTCCCAAAGAAACATACACATATGCAAAAGAAGCCTCAGTGATAGCAAACAGAGCTTAAATAAAGCATGATTGACTCAGACAATAAAATACTATACAACAGTTAAAGTGAGTATACTAGATTTGCATACATCAATATGGTTAAATCTCAAAAACATAATGCTGACTGCAAAATGCAAGGTGCGGTGCAATGATATATACATTCCAATGTCATTTATGTAAAATCATAAACCACATAAATAACAGTATGTTTTGTTTCTTCATATCTACCTAGCAAGTAAAAATTTAAGTCTTCAAGGAAATAACATAGATCAACCAACTTCAGAATAGCAACTACTTCTAGAGAGCAGGGAGTGGAAGTAATGCAAAGGGGAGGCATTAGCTGTATTGATAACTATTCTATTTCTTTAAAAGAAGAGAGAGAAAGAGGTCTGAAGCATATATACATATATATATACACACACACGATTATATATATACATATATAATGGCAAAATGTTGACATTTATTAAATCTAGGTACAGGATACATGGTCTTTATTACACTATTTCTTACACTTCTCAGCATGTTTGAAATATTTCATAATTAAAAATAATCTTTAAAGCAATATAGGGATATTTCTCTATTCCCAGAGGTCTGTCACTGTGAACTCCTAGAGTTTATCTAGCCTACTTACATGTGAAAATCTTTGGGGAGAAAGAGGCATAGTTTTACTAAAAGCAAGATGTTATAGAATTCATGCTCTCTAGGGAAATAAACAACACACAGTAGCTGCTTCAGATGTGTAGTCAACAGGGAGTCATCCAATTTCACTCATCTTCAGCAAATGCAGGGAATCAAATGCAAAATTTAACCCTCTGGGCCCATGTTGTGAAGCCATGGCATTCCCTGGAGATCTTCAGGTACATGAAATAATTAATGGACTATGCTCACCCATAACTAATTTTCTCATCTCTAAAAGAACTTATGGGAAATAGTCTTCATTTAATAACTAATCGGAGTATAACTCAATATGAAGTAAAAATATTTTTTACACTTTTTAACCATCTCAGACCACTGTTCAAATAGTAGTTTAAATGTATTGAAATTGTTGATTCAGACATGGTAGTGAAGTGGTAGCTGCTAAGTCAGCATGGGCCAAGACCTACCCGCTCTACCATGGGGCATTCCCTAATCATCAAGTCCCTAGAAAGTTCCCCCTCTTCTAACCTCTTAAATACTATATTGAGTCTACCCTTAATTTGTACTTATGTCATTAGTCAACATTTATCAGACATTGTTAAACCAGTTGAATATGCCTGGTTTCATGCCATAGCACCCAGTATAAGTCTTACACAGATTAAACGTAAAATAACAGAACTTGTTTTTTATAGATAGACCACTAGCCAGACTAATAAAGAAGGAAAGAGAGAAGAATCAAATAGACACAATAAAAAATTATAAAAAAGAGATCACCACTGATCCCACAGAAATACAAACTACCACCAGAGGATACTATAAATACTACTACACAAATAAACTAGACAATCTAGAAGAAATGGATAAATTCCTGGACACATACACTCTCCCAAGACTAAACCAGGAAGAAGTTGAATCCCCGAGTAGACCAATAACAAATTCTGAAATTGAGATAGTAATTAATAGCCTACCAACCAAAAAAAGCCCAGGACCAGACGAATTCACCGAATTCTACCAGAAGTACAAAGAGGAGCTGGTACCATTCCTTCTGAAACTATTCCAAACAATAGAAAAACAAGGAATCCTCCCTAACTCATTTTATGAGGCCAACATCATCCTGATACCAAAACCTGGCAGAGACACAACGACAAAAAAATTTCAGGCCAATATCCCTGATGAACATCAATGCAAAAATCCTCAATAAAATACTGGCAAACCGAATCCAGCAGCACATTAAAAAGCTTATCCACCATGATCAAGTCAGTTTCATCTCTGGGATGCAAGGCTGGTTCAACATATGCAAATCAATAAATGTAATCCATCACATAGGCAGAACCAAAGACAAAAACCACATGATTATCTCAATAGATGCAGAAAAGTTCTTCAATAAAATTCAACACCGCTTCATGGTAAAAACTCTCAATAAACTAGGTATTGATGGAACATATCTCAAAACAATAAGAGCTCTTTATTACAAACCCATAGCCAATATCATAGTGAATGGGCAAAAGCTGGAAGCATTCCCTTTGAAAACCTGCACAGACAAGGATG
>NW_012118522.1:1089415-1201813 GCF_000951035.1 Colobus angolensis palliatus
GTGAGCCGAGATCATGCCACTGCACTCCAGCCTGGGTGACAGAGAGAGACTCTGTCAAAAAAAAAAAAAAGTAGCCCATTAGAGCCAAGACAATCCTCAGCAAAAAAGAAAAAAGCTGGAGGCATCACGCTACCTGATTTCAAACTATACTACAAGGCTACAGTAACCAAGAGGTACTGGTACCAAAACAGATATATAGACCAATGGAACAGAACAGAGGCCTCAGACATAACACTACACATCTACAACCATCTGATCTTTGATAAACCTGGCATAAACAAGCAATGGAAAAACGATTCCCTATTTAATAAATGGTGTTGGGAAAACTGGCTAGCCATATGCAGAAATCTGAAACTGTACCCCTTCCTTACACCTTATACAAAAATTAACTCAAAGATTTAACTCAATTCACTCAAAGATTTAAACATAAGACCTAAAACCATAAAAACCCTCGGAGAAAACCTAGACAATCCATTCAGGACACAGGCATGGGCAAAGACTTCATGACTAAAATACCAAAAGCAATAGAAACAAAAGCCAAAATTGGCAAATGGGATCTAATTAAACTAAAGAGCTTCTGCACAGCAAAAGAAACTATCATCAGAGTGAACAGGCAACCTACAGAATGGGAGAAAATTTTCGCAATCTATCCATTGGACAAAGGGCTATTATCCAGAACCTACAAGGGGCTTAAACAAATTTACAAGAAATAAAACAACTCCATCAAAACGTGGGGAAGGATATGAACAGACACTTCTCAAAAGATAACATTTATGCAGCCAACAGACATTAAAAAAAAATGCTCATCATCACTGGTCATTAGAGAAATGCAAATCAAAGCCACAATGAGATAACATCTCATGCCAGTTAGAATGGTGATCATTAACAAGTCAGGAAACAACAGATGCTAGAGAGGCTGTGGAGAAATAGGAATGCTTTTACACTGTTGGTGGGAGTGTAAATTTGTTCAACCATTGTGGAAGACAGTGTGGCGATTCCTCAAGGATCTAGAACTAGAAATGCCATTTGACCCAGCAATCCCATTACTGGGTATATACTCAAAGGATTATAAATCATTCCACTATAAAGAAACATGCACACGTATGTTTATTGCAGCACTATTCAAAATAGCAAAGACTTGCAACTAACCCAAATGCCCATCAATGTTAGACTAGATAAAGAAAATGTGGCACATAGACACCATGGAATACTATGCAGCCATGAAAAAGAACGAGTTCATGTCCTTTGCAGGGACATGGATGAAGCTGGAAACCATCATTCTCAGCAAACTAACATAGGAACAGAAAACCAAACACTGCGTGTTCTTACTCATAAGTGGAATCTGAAAGATGAGAACATATGAGCACAGGGAGGGGAACATCACACACCAGGGCCTGTCAGGAGGTGGGGGGTAAGGGGAGAGATAACATTAGGAGAAATACCTTATGTAGATGACGGGTTGAGGGGTTCAGCAAACCACCATAGCACATGTATACTTATGTAACAAACCTGCACGATCTGCACATGTATCCCAGAACTTAAAGTATAATAAAAAAATTTTAAAAAACCAGAACTTGTTGATTAACTAATATCTGCAATAAATAGTCCAAGTTTAATTTTAAGATTATGTGGCTAGGTATGTTGGTTCATGCCTGAGTCCTAGCATTTTGGGAGGCCAAGGTGGGAGGATCTCTTGAGCCCAGGAGTTTGAGACCAGCTTGGGCAACATGATGAGATTGCATCTCTACAAATAACTTAAAAAAAAATTAGCTGGGTGTGGTCGTATGCATCTGTAGTCCCAGCTACTTGGGAGGCTGAGGCAGAAGATCTCTTGAGCCCAGGAAGTTGAGGCTGCAGTGAGCTCTGATCTTACCAGTGAATTCCAGCCAGGGCAACAAAGCAAGACCTTGTCTCAAAAAAAAAAAAAAAAAGATTGAATGTTGAATGATGTGACCCTTACATTGAACTTCATGCTCCCTCCTCACCTTACTTTCCAATCCAACATTCAGCCTTTGGCATGTGATCAATGTTTCCTGATAAATCAGTCAATCAAACAAATGAATAAATACATCCATATGTCTTACACAGTTATGAGTAAAGACACATTTCTTTTTCCATTTCAAATGATGAGTTTGGAGGTGGAAATTGATCATTTTGCATTTAATCTTTTTGTTTTTCCTCCATTTCTTTTACAAGGAGAACAGATCGACGATTTGCTAACTATGCTCCAGCACAATCATTCCTGAGCTGTATACTTAATGTGGCAGGAAGAGCAAATCAAAAGCTAACAGTATGTGTTCCATCCTTTACCTGGGAAAAAAAAAAAAAGATGTAGTCAAAGGCCAAACCTTGGTAATAAGCTAGGCTTCACAAGAAGGGTATATATCATCTCAAAAATTATGTCACCATAATCTATGGCAGGGAAGTATTTCTCAGGCCGTTGAGACATATTAACTTTGACAGATCCATTATTAGCCAATGGCAAAATAACAAAACGCTTATAACAGGAATTGAAGAACTAACACCTCTGGACTAATGAACACAGCATCTGTAGGAAACATCTAAACAAGGCCAAAGTCAAAAATCTCTGCTTCATCATGGTATCACAACCACAAACCGAGTTTTCGCCATGTTAATTTAGAATATGGATCATGTGGACAATTTATTTAAATATGCAAATAATTATAATCGTGAATTTTAACCCAAGATGTGCCCTTCCTTTGTTCTCCCACAAATCACAAGTCAAAATTACTGAATATGTTGATTTTAGATTGGCCAGAGGCACTCCCCTCTAGAAGCCATCGGTGGATTTCTTTTACCTAGGAATAACGTGCATGCTCCTTAGCAAGACATTAAATGTCCTTCATGTCCAGGTTCTGATTTATATTTAGAGGCCTGTATCCTACGACATCTCTCCGTTGACCTTGTAGATTTTACATGCCAATCTATTTACCAACCCAGGAATAGAACACTGATATTGTTTGGCTGTGTCCCCACCCAAATCTCATCTGGAATTGTAACTCCTGCAATTCCCATGTGTTGTGGAAGGGACCTGGTGGGAGATAATTGAATCATGTAGGCAGTTTCCCCCATACTGTTCTCATGGTAGTGAATAAGTCTCATGAGATCTGATGGTTTGATAAGGGGTTTCCCCTTTTGCTTTCTCATTCTCTCTTGTCTGTCACCATGCAAGACATGCCTTTTGCCTTCTGCCATGATTGTGAGGCCTTCCCAGTCATGTGGAACTGTGAGTCTATTAAATCTCTCTCTTTTTTATTTTTATAAATTACCTAGTCTTGGGTTTGTCTTTATCAGCAGCATGAGAATGGACTAACACAAACACATTCTTCTACTTGGTGTCTTTCTTTGGTGTCTCTTCTTCTTGGTGTACCTTCAGCCTGGGAGGTTCTTCCACACTTTCTTCCCCCATTGAAACTTCTTATCATCCTCTAAGACTCAGTTTAGTTGTTTCCTCTTCTGTGAAGCTTTCCCTGATTCCTCCAGACAAATTAAATACTCTTCTGTGGAACAACAGCAAACTTCTTGCACGCTGATTTAGCCCCATTAACAATGACATCTTGTGTATTGAAGGCTATTTGAATGTCTTTTTCCCTTCCTATATTATACACCCCTATGGTTAGGATCTATTCCCAGAGTCACAGTGCTTAGCATGCTGCTTTGCATTCAAAGGGACAATGAGTATATATATTTTTGAGGACTGAATGAACAAATCCAAGTGTAGAGTTGTTTATGGTATATTTTTAACTTGTGATATTATAATACATAGAGCATCCAATAAGTTATAAAACCATTACAACCAGAGGAAATAGGAAGACAGGTAACCTACAGAGTAGATTTTAAACAAAGAAGAAGAATAGGATAGCAACATGAGGTGTTTATTGCTATAAATTTCTCTCTTAAGATACAAGAGCCAAACTTCAGTGTAAAATTAATGCTGCAATGCCGTATAAGGAGAACACTCATTTGGGGACCATCGCACCTGAATTCATATTCTGACTCTACTGTTTAACTCATCAGGATCTATTTCCTCTTCTACATAATGGAAGCAGAAAGCTTTATATGTCAGTGCTGTTGTAAGGATCAAGTGAGATCATGTGTGTGGTAGAAATGGGGAGTGGAGATGAGAGAAAGGCTACTATTAGGAGATTAACCCATGTGATTTTCCCGAATTACTATAAATTCTGGTCAGGTATGATTCTATTGCCTCAAGGAAGGCATCAAACAGCAGAAAAAGCATAAACAGGAACCAATCTTTGGGTTTGGAATTCCAGGAGCCTAACTTGAGAGGGAATGGAAAAAACATCATGTGTATCTATCATCGGTTTGGAAGAGAATGCTGTAAGTAAGAGCTAACTTTCCTTTTTCTTACCCCCACTCCAGGCTTCAACTTTTAATTACACAAAATGTTCCAGGCTGGACAATGGAGGCAGACCTCAAATCCTTTAGATGCTGCAGGGCAAGGAAAGTAGAACCTTCTATGGGGACCCACCCCATGCTGAGCTCTGGGGAGAATGGGGAATCACTACGTACGTTTATGGGATTTGAGAGCAAAGGAAGCCTATGCCTCATTTCTCATGAGGAAGCAAACCCCTAAGAAGAAATTATTGAAACGTATCTGGAGAAGAAACAGCCTTAAAAATTTTCACTACATCCTTGTGGCTCAGTGTGGCCAAGAAGTAATAGAAACATCAAATGAACCTACTGTGACACAGAAGTGGATGAGGCCTACCACAGCCTCCCAGAGGTCCTACAACCCCAAGTGGAAGATACATCACATTTTCTGTAAATCCCAAGGGGGCAGAAACAATGCAAAGACAGGCATATCCAATGGGACTTTCAGGATGGGAACAAGAAACAATGTAGCAGGTCTTCATAAGTGAGTGACAATTACCCGACAGCAGTGAGGCTGATGACAGGGACCTGCCCATCCAACACCTCGGTACTATGCACTTCCCTTCACCCAGAGGACAGATAAAATCCCAAGGAAAGATGAGAGGGAAAGACTGAATTAACTGAACTAACAGGGATTTAACACATCCAAGAGGATGGTGTTTCATAGTAGAAATTACATAAAGTTTTAGAAGAAAAAGAAGGGAACCTACATTATTTACTCCCCTGAGTTTGTAGACCTGGGCTTTACTTACACAAAGTGTCCAACCCAGAGTTGACATGGAGTTCTCAATGAATGTAGTCCTTCCTCTCCTCCTCTTACCTCCCGGATGGACATGATCAGGATTTGGAATGGATATTTAGTATCTTAGACAAGACACAAGGGTTGACACACTTTTTCTGTAAAGGCAGATCATAAATATTTTAGGTTTTGCATGCGGTAGGCTCTATTGCAACAACTGTGTTCTGTCCTTGTAACATGAAAGCAGCCATAGACAATACATAAACAAATGAGTGTGTTCATTTTCCAATAAAAATTTATTTCCAAAAGCAGGCAATGGCCTAGATTTGGCCTGCAGGCCATAGTTTAGTGACCCCTGGACTAGAGGAAGGGAAAGTAGCTGAAAGAGGCTATTAAAATAATTATGAGATAATATAGGCCTGAGTTAAGATCGCAGCTGTAGGAATAGAAAGGCATAAATAAATTAGGGAAGAGCAGGCAAGCAGCTACAGAAAGAAGAATCAGTGAACAATTCACATATGACTTCTACCTTTGTAGACTGAAAAAAATGAGATAGTACTGAAAAAAATGGAGCAGTTTGAAAAAGTTTGGAATCCTAAGAGAGAAGAGAATATAAATACCTCCCTTACCACAAAGGGTCTTAGTGCCCTTAATTCTACATATGTAGAGTTCAAAAACAGAAAGAACAAGAAAAACAACTGTTTCCACAGGTTCAAGCTGCCACACTTCAGCAGTCATAATAGGGTAATATAATATTTCACAAGTGCCGTCTGGACTCAGTGCTGAAGTCATGGTTGAAAACTCTTCAATTCTTCACGCAGGCAATTTACCGTGCCCCAAACCCAACCACTTTTCTTATCAGACATCCACTCTCCAGAGTCACTAGGCACATATCCCAACCTTCCCAGAGCCAGGTACCAAACAAGCAGGGACAGCATCTTTGCCCCAACTCCCTGGCACTATGCAAATTAGCTGATCCCCAGGAAGCCCTTGAACCTAACTTCCTCTCACTTGCCACACATAAGTCATCTGCTACATTTTCAACTTGCTGTTACCCTGTCTCCAGGTGCAATCCTCTGTGTGGCCCTTCATGGTAACCTTCTCTCCTCTGGAGCTGTAAGTAGTAAAGTGTACTGCCTTCCGTCTATCCAATTCGTCCTTGTGCTGTATCATACCATCAAAAGAATCTTTAAATCTTTAAAGCATATAGTTACCTTATAATATTGATTTGAGAGGTGATTGAAGAAGAAAACTTTTCCAAATTTGATTTTCCTCCAATTCTTATTTTAGGCAAACAGTTCAGTCATACTGAACACTACATGTATAGCATAGTACTCTCCCAAACATTTCCAAACAGTTTTCCAAAGCAGAAGCAAACATTCAAAGAGAAAACTGAGGGAAGGGACTTGCCGTTTGATTATCACAATACATCTGTTTTTTAAAAGTCAAGCCCACAACATTCCTAACAGGAAGTTATTCTGCTACTCCTAAAATGCAGTCAGCAAATCACATCAAGGAGTGAACAGACTCTCCTTGATGAAAACTGGAGGAAGCTTTGTTAGTGGGTACCTCCTCCCATGACTGTCACATGTAAATCACTGATAGGGATTGTGAAGTTCCCTGGAAGTAGATTTGAGTGCTGTCCCTGCAGGATGTCCATTTCACAGGCATTTGTAATCTGTTGTCTGCAAAACTTGCTTCTTGCCATCTGTTCTGAATTTGTCACCCTTAGTTTACATTACCTAAAACTGTAAACTAGACTGACATTAAGCATGCAATTTGAGATTTTACTTCTATCAGTAAATTTTCTCATAACCACCAGTTTGGGCTTTATGTAGCTTCTCTCTGCTCTCCAATATTGGTGCATTTAAATACCACTCTAGATGCCCTTCACTTCTGTTTCATAACCATTTCTTGAACTCGCTTTCATACCCCATTCTGTCCTCTGCCCTCAACATACTGCTTTTCCCCCATTCCCAGCTTAACCTGCTCCTCCTTGAGTTCCTTTTCTGAGCCCTCTTTTTGCTCCCGCCTTCTTAGCCTTTTCTTCATTTCTTATTCGGTAACTCCAAGAAGCTTCTCGTTACTTGATCTCTTTATTAAGATAATTCTCCAAACACCAATATCTAGGGCCTCCTCAAGACTTTTTTCTCTAGAAATAAAATATTTTCTCTCAAGAAGTAACAGAAAGAGTATGAACTTCAGAATTTGAACCCTATAGTTTATCAGCTTAATTTCCTGCCAAGTCACTTAAACTCTCTGTTGTAGTCCGAATGTTGGTGTCTCCCTCACATTCACATGTTGGCACTGAACCCCAGTGTATCAGTATTAAGAAGTGGGCCTTTAGGAGGTGATTAGTATGAGATTAGTGCCCTTACAATGTTAAAGGGATCTGCCCTCCCATCTGCCAAGTGAGGACGCAGTGAGAAAGCTCCATGTTTGAAACAGAGCAGGCCCTCACCAGATATTGAATCTGCTGGTGCCTTGATCTTGGACTTCCAGCCTCCAGAACTGTGAGCAATAGATTTTTGTTGTTTATAAATTACCCAGTCTAGGGTATTTTGTTATAGCACCAGGAAAGGACTAAGACATTCTATAAGTCTCTGTTTGTTTATCTATGTAATGGGGATGAAAAAGTTACTATCACACAGGATTAATATGTGATAGTAACACACATTAAGATGTAAGATATCTAACATAGTATTACATGCAAAGTAGTGCCCAATAAATGTTATCTATTGTTTTTATCTATGATTTATAGTCTAATTAATGTTCTAGTTGAGTTTAAATTATTGGCTTATTTACCATCTATACATAGGATTCTCAATACTGTTTTTACAAAGTATGATTTAATTATTCCATCACATTATTTTATATTTATGGGTATACTTTGCAAATCCATTGAAAGAATTTTAATTATAGAGACTGAGGTAGAACAAAAATAGGATCTTCAAGGTAAAGAGATAACCCAGTAGTTGGACCAAGAACTAGGGTCTTTATTTTAACAACTATCAACTGAAAGCTAATTTTAGAAATCCCAAGAAGTTATATTGCATTTTGACACTCCTTGGGAAACTTTGATCTGAGCTCAGAATTTTCCAGTTCTAATATAGTGAAGGTGTTAATTTATACTCAGTTTGAAGAGGACAAAACACCACCATATTTGGGGTTATTTGTACAATTGTTTGGGACTAACTTTATTTTGCTTTTGCCCTTTCTTTATATTCTGACCTCAAATACTGCCCCTAATGAAGAGAGCCATCACCTAGGACCCTGGATGGTGGTAATAGCTAGGGCTGTCCTGTCTTTCACCCAAAGCAGGGTGCATACAACCCACAAATATCTAATCTATGAATTCTCTTATTGTTACACAATAGGAAAAAATTATTTTTAGCCCAAGGTCTGTGTATTGCCTGGATTTACTCAGGACTGAAGCTCTAATCAAGGAAGAAGAAGGAAGAGAAGTAGAAAGATGGAAAGGGAGAATCACAATTCTTTGTTTTTTAAAAATATGTATACAAAAGAATTATCATAGAAACAAACATTCAGGTAGAAAATTTAGAAAACATAAAAATATGCAATGCACATAAAAATGACCCACAATACTAAATAATAACAATTAATCATTGTTAATAATTTGTCACCTTTTCACAGGGTTTAGTGTAAATATTCCACACACCAGCATACTATGAATTGAATTATTCATGCATTTTAGCATTTAACTTGTGTCCAGATTTCAGGACCTATTTATTGCTTTTCCCAAGATGAATTGTCCTACCTCATTAAATTCCTATAATAACAAACTGTTCTATTTAATTGAGTTAATATTTAGAGGCTTAATAATAGAAAGAGGGGAATTGTTCTTGAAGAAAAGCAGGAACATTTCATAATTCTTGACCCAGGCATCTTCAATGGATTTCTAGGGATCTGATAGCTATTTTAAAGACAGAATGGTTTGAATTTCCAAAAATCTACATATAGGCCTTTCCTTTAATTCTTTCTTTTAGTCTAACCCAACGGTTTTCAAATTTCAAAATGTATAAGAATTACTCAGTAGTTTGTATATACATAAAACTATGTGTATTATTATTTATGGGTGAATTAAAATACTTCTCAGCATAATTTTCACTATAAGTGATCTCCTAATTAATAGATGACTTAATTTTATGTAATATAACTTTATGCACACATACATTACTTTTACACAATGTATATTATTAAATAACCTACTGATTTAAGTTAATACAGATATTTTTCCATGTTATTAAATATTTATCTACAATATTCCTGTTAATGGCTGCATATTATTTCAATCTATGAATGTATCATACTTTAATCAATACTCTACTTTTGAAGCTCCTAAGCTGTCATTAAGCAATTACCCCTCCTAACATGACAAAATGTGAGTTCAACTCGGTTAAAGTGAAAATATCCAGAATCATTCAGAAATAATTAGCACAGCTCTATAGCCCCCTTCTCCATCTTATAACAAAGACTCAGATGGAGACTCCAACTTCAGGAAATCATAAACAAATTAATTATGTTTGGGGTTGTTTCATCTTCATGAGACAGGTACTTTCTCTTTTCTAGAATGTGCAAATATATACATAAATCTAATCTTTCTTCCTTGGGGGAATCAGAAGAACAAATGGAATCATTAGATGGAGGGTGAGAGCCCTAACATAATAATTGATCTGGTAAGGACCATCAGCAATTGCTAACACTGAATGAAAAGTTGTTAAGAAAAATGATATCCACACAATTTCATATCATCCACAGATGACTTAACATTTTCTAGGAAGAGAGGGTCTATTGATCATTGCCTGTTTCATATGATTAAATGTGACACCACCAATAGTGGTTAACCTGATATTTTATCATGTAAAAAGACATAGACAAGGAGGAGTGACATCAGCAAGACAGCAGAATAGAAAGCCCAAGTACTGCTTTCCCAGTGGAGAAGACACTGATTCAAAAATAATACATAGACCAATTCCCTTTGTGAGAAACCCAGAAATGAGCTAAAAGACTTTCGCACTGTGGACAAGTGTAAAATCAGCCATATCAAGCCAACAGACAAATCTGTGGCATTCAGTTACCATAGTCCCTCCCTCTGGCTCAGTTTGATGCAAAATGAGAAAAAATGGCCAGCTCTCAGCTTCTCACTCAGCAGGGGGAAAAAAGTCTGAAACAAGTTTCAAACTCTTTGTGGGGCTATCGGAGGAACCAGTTTTTCTCTTGCCTGAATCTAAGTGCTGGTAGGAAGAGGTGCCAGGTGTGGCACTATTGAGAACAAGAGCAATAATTTAGACTAGCACACACTTACTGGCCCTAGTCTCTTCCCAGCTCAGCATGAAATAGGAGGAAACAAATCCCCATCTCCTGGTTTCCAGCTAAGAAGAGAAAGAGTTGGAACATGCATACAATATTCCAGCTTTTCAAGAGACTACCCAAGAGAATCGAAGAAATAGAAGGAAATTACCTCAACATACATGTAAATCCTACAGTTAACATGCTGCTTAATGGTGAAAAACTGAAAGATTTTCCTCTAGAATCAAGAACAAGACAAGGATGATCGCTCTCACAATTTATATTAACATAGTACTGGATGTTCTAGCTGGAGCAATTAGGCAAGGGAAAGAAATAAAAAGACATCCAAATTGGAAAGGAAGAAGCAACACTATCTTTTATCAAAACTGACATGGTATTGTATGTACAAAACCCTAAAGATTTTACTTTAAAAAATCTGTTAGAATCAATAAATAAATCCAGCAAACTTGCAGAATAAAAGGTCAACATGCAAAGTCATTTATATTTATATACATTAAAAACAAACAATCAGAAAAGGAAATTTTAAAAATAATCCCATTTACATCAAAAAAGAATATGATATTTAGAAATAAACTTTACCAATGAGGTGATATATTTGTACACTGAAAACTAGAAAACAAAGGCTTAAAGAAATAAATAAGATAGAAATAAATGGAAAGACATCCGGTGTTCATGAATTGTAAGACTCAATATTATTGAAATGTTCATACTTCTCAGAGCAATCTACAGATTCAATGTAATCCCCATCAAAATCCTAAAGGCATTTTTTGCAGAAATAGAAAAAGGTCCTAAAATTCTTATGAAAACATAAAGGACACTGAATAGTCAAAACCATCTTGAGAAAGAAGAACAAAGCCACCTGCCTCATACTTTCGGACTTCAAAACATATTACAAAGCTACAGTAATCAATGGTACAGTGTAGTACTGGCATAAAGACCAACATATAGACCAGTGGAACAATAGAGAGTACAGACATAAAGCCACATATGCATAGTCAACTGATTGTCAATGAGAATACCACGATACACAAGGGACAATAGATAGTCTCTTCAACAAAGAGTGTTGAGAAAACTGGATATCCACATGCAAAATAATGAAATTGGATCTTTATCTTATACCATACACAGAAATCAACACAAAATGTATTAGAGGCTTACATTTAAGACCTGAAACTATTAAATTCTGAAAAGAAAATATAGGGAAAAAGCTTCATGATATTGGATTTGTCAATGATTTCTTTTATATAAAACCAAAAGCACAGGCAACCAAAGCAAAAATAGGTAAGTGGGACCTACATGAAACTAAAAAGCTTCTGTGCAACAAAGGAAATAACAGGGTAGAAAGTCAACATGTGGATTGATGGAAAATATTTGCAATCTGTACATCTGGTAAAAAATTAATATCCCAAATATATACAGAACCCCTCCAACTCAATATCAAAAAAGAAACAAGTAACTCAGTTAAAAAATGAGCAAAAGTATTTGAATAGACATTTCTCCAAAGAAGACACACAAATGGCCAAAAAGTATACAAAAAGATGCTCTACATCACTAATTATCAGGGAATGCAAATAAAAACCTCAATGAAATATCACCTTAAGCCTGTTAGGATAGTTATTATCCAAAACAGCAACAATATCAACAACAGAAAATAACAAGTGTTAGAGAGTGGGGAAATTGGAATCCTTGAGCACTGTTCATGGGACTGTAAAATGGTACAACTGCTATGGAAAATAGTATGGAGGTTCCTCAAAAAATTAAAAATGCAACTACCATGTGTTCCAACAATCCCACTTCTGGGTATTAATCCAAAAGAATTAAAATCAGGATCTTGAGGAGGTATATGCACTGTCATGTTCATTGAAGCTTTATTCATGATAGCCAAGAGATGGAAACAACCTAAATATCAACCAAAGAAGAGTGGAGAAAGCAAATGCGATATATACATGCAATAAAGTACTACTCAACCTTAAAAAAGAATGAAATTCTTTTATATGCTACCATGTGGATGAACCTTGAGAGCATTATGCTAAGTGAAATAAGTCAGTTACAAAAGGAAAAATATTGCATAATTTTCTTATGTAAGGTATCTGTAGTCAGATTCATAGAAGCAGAAAGTAAAATGGTGATTGCCAGGGAATTGGGGAAGGGGAACTATTCAATAGACGTCGAGTTTTACTGATGAAAGAAAAGAAAGTTCTTAAGATCTGATGTACAACAATATGCATCTAACTAAATATTTGTACTACATGCTTAAAAAGTCAAGAGGGTAGAGCTCATGTGTGTTTTTTAGCACAATAAAAAAAGAAATAGACATGATTGCTATCTCACATCTCCGGATTGCTATTTTACTGTTAACATTTAACCATAAAATCTCAGTGGCATACAACAAATAAACATTTACTTTTTGCTTTCACATCTGTAGTTTGGCTGGGGTTCTGCTGATCTAGGCAAGGCTTGGCAGCAAGATGAGTTTTCAATTCAGGTTGAGTCTATATATCACTCAATTTTCTGAGAGCCAGAAATTGTTCCTCTTATGTAATGGCAGGAGCACAGAGGATAATCCTAATTGCTCTACTAAGTTTGACTAAGTTCCCATTGGCCTTAGCAAGTCAAGCTCAAAGACTTGGGTAGGAAATATGCTCCACTAAGGAATGTTGGGGAAGAAAAGGGGAGAAGAGGAGTGAAACTTTTTTGGATACTAACTTCTATACCACAGTCATTTTTGCAACATTCCTGCCAAACAAAGGTCTAACTTGATTCTAATCAAGAGCAAACCATCAGACAAATCCAAAATAAACAACATTCTACAACTGGCCTAAATTTTTGAAAAAAGTCTGACACAGAAAATAAACAAATGAAAAAGATTAGGAGAAATTATTTACATTTTAAAAATACTAAATGCAAAATTAAAACTTGATTGGATCCTGGAATTATAATAAAATAGCTATAAACGGCATTTTAAGACAACTTGAAAAATTTGAAAATGAGCTGTATGTTAATTAATAGCATGCGAGTCTTTTTACATTACTTGGGTGTGATAATGATATGGTGGTAAACAGGAAAACATATTTATTTATTCTTAGAAGATCAGTGCTAAGGATTTATGAGTGAAATGTCATAATATCTATAATTTATTTTCAAGTAATTAATCAAAAAATACATGCATTTATATGGAGATTGAAAAGGTATATTAAAATTTGATTAAAGATAACTATGAATAAATCTAGGCAAAAGAAAAATAGATAGTCATTGGACTATTCTTTCCTCTTTGTTGTAGTTTCCTGATTTTTTCAATGTTGAAAGAAAAACAAAGGATTGAATTAATTGCCTGAAGAATTCAGGAAAATTTTAAATCACACTGAGGAAAATCTAGGGGTTTTACATTGAATTAAACAGATTGAGGGCTATAAGAATTGTATTCTTCAGAGGATTGCTTAGTGAACCATTTCAGTTTACCCCACCCTGGTTGTAAGATGCTCGACAAACCTAAAACATTGAAGGCTTGATACAGAGCTTGGCCAATTAGAGTGCATAGTTTAATTTGATGAAATAATTAATAATGATACAGATAACTAAAGATTGGGGAAATATTTGAAGGTAGAAGGTAGGGATCCCAATAAGGGACAAAATATCTTCTAGGCCAGGAGTCCCCAACCCCCGGGCCATGAACCAGTATTGGCAAGTGAACAATGCTTCATCTGTATTTACAGGCACTCCCCATCTCCCACATTACTGCCTGAGTTCTGCCTCCTGTCAGATAAGCGGCAGCATTAGATTCTCTTAGAAGCACAAACTCTGTTGCGAACTGTGCATACTGGGGATCTAGGTTGCACATTCCCTATGAGAATCTAATGCCTGATAATCTGTCACTGCCTCCCATCATTCCCAGATGGGACTGTCTAGTTGCAGGTAAATGAGCTCAGGGCTCCCAGGGATTCTAAATTATGTTGAGTTGTATAATTATTTCATTATATATTACAATGTAGTAATAATAGAAATAAAGTGCACAATAAATGCAATGTGCTTGAAACATCCCAAAACCATCTCTCGCCCAGGTCCATGGAAAAACCGTCTTCTACAAAACCAGTGCCTAGTGCCAAAAAGGGTGGAGACCACTATTCTAGGCCAAAGAAGGCCCAGCTGCCAGAGCCAGGGTGTTTCCCCACTCCTTGGTAATTCTGGAAAGTCCATTTATATGATCATACCTCCATCCCAAACCACACTTTCTGGAAATAAAATCTGCTTTGGTTTCTATGAGTTACTTCCTCAACAAACGCATCCTTTAGCCAACTCACAGTTTCTCACCAAGAACCACAGCTCATGTTTCTTGTAAATAAGTTTGATAAAGCTCATTAGGAATTTGATCTTTTTCAAGCATCAAATTCTCGCTTTGCTTCTGATCCCAAAAGATTTCCTCTTGTGGCCCTGAGTCCCTGTTCAGGGAGGAGCAGGTACAAAACTAGAGAGAACGAAAGTAAATTTGAACAGGCTGTTATTATGCATATCCCTTTAGTGACTATTTTCTTATCCACATACAATAAATTCAGCAAACGTTTTCTGTTCCTCAATCTCTTTGGGGAATGGCAGTCCATCCTGATGAGGAGTCTGCTCATTAATAGAAAGGGGAGTTTAAAGATTTAGTATTGTTTAATTCCCATTTTTCTACAAAACAGAAAAAGCTAGTTTTCTCAATAAGGCCAGTACCTGGTAGAGAATAAATTTTATCTCAGAGAGTCACCATATTTTGATTTATTTAAGCTCTGATGGTAATATCATTTTAAAGTCATTCTTTAACACGTACGTAACAAATTTTTCTGTTTCAAAAGAGGTTCAGTTGTATAATCAACCTCTGAGAAATATCCATGTGGTCAAAGATAATTTTATCCATAAGGTGAAGTTGGAAGACTTTTGGATTTTTCATCCCTTTATTCTTTTATTCCCTTATTTATTCATTTATTTATTACACATCTTTTCTGTCCCAGTTTTATTGGTTTCATGTTGCCTCTGATGGTGATTCTAAAACCACAGCTTTCAAATATAAATCAGGATTTCTCTCTCAAATGGGACCAGAATCAACAAAATCCCCAGCTCCCACCCACACACACCCTCCACGGCCTTCCTTGATTGGGAAGCCAGTACTGTCTCTGTGCACAGGTCTCCTGAGGCAAGCACGTTTTTTCAGACCAATGCCAACCTTGACCTCACATTGCTGGGTTTCAGGGTCTTCATGACTACTTTTGGCCCAGGAAAACTGAACTAGGCAATTACACCTGGTATAGCAAGGACTTAACCTGACAATGTTTAACTTCAACTGAGAAATCTAAAGTGCCCTATAGAAGACCCAAGTGTCACTCCACATCTTAGAAAAGTGCTTTGTGTCTGTTTGTTTTTTTGGACAAAATAAGCCTGACTTCTCAAGGCCAAGAACAGACATATCGAATCTTGGTGGATTTACAAAGAACCTGGAAATATAAATCATCTTGCTTCTACTGTGCTATCTTCAATGGCTCTCTAGCGCTCCATCAAGAAGGAAACTATAGCCAGAGGGACCCTGGGCAAGGCAATTGTGTCTAAAATAACCTGAAGAAAAGTGTCTTTGGGTCCAATTGTTCTTAAGTTACAGAGGAGAAAGGCCAAGGGGCTTCAGTTCACAAAATTACTGGATGACAGAGTTAAGACTAGAATTTACAGCTCATATTCCTAGTCCATCATCCCATAGTCCCTACTCTTCCTACCTTTTCAGA
Organism: Colobus angolensis palliatus; assembly: GCF_000951035.1. Classification (NCBI taxonomy): domain Eukaryota; kingdom Metazoa; phylum Chordata; class Mammalia; order Primates; family Cercopithecidae; genus Colobus; species Colobus angolensis. Next base: position 1,105,646 of record NW_012118522.1, read on the forward strand.
CTTTATCTTCCATTTTACGGATATATGTGGCAAAATCCAAAAAGAAATCTGGCATCAATAAATAGGCAAAAGTTTGACCTTCTGCCCCCTTAAGTTTCTATTACTTACAATCATTTCTTAAAATTATGAACACTGCCTCAAACATGTATAAACAAAAGGCTTGATTTGAACTGTTCTGATTTCTACAATAAACTTCTGCTGTCAGCTACCTCTGAACCAAATGTTGTCCAGCTTCCTCAGACCAACTATTGATGTTTTGCCCCTCCTTATTTAATAGCATCAACAATGTTAGCCACAAGAAAATAGTATTTTCCTTAGCTCTTCAATTTTAGGAGTGCCTGAGATTTCATATGTGATTAAAATGCCTTGTTGTTTTAATAGTATTACTAATTCTTCTTAATAAACATGTTAAAGGAGAGGAAACTTTATATAAATTTCTGTATATGCATGAAATGTATATATAGGTACTATAAATACATACATACACATATACATATATATTTTAAAAACACATTTTGTAATATCTGTGGGCAAAAATATGCATAATAAAGGCAAAGAGGATGTTATGGCATTATTGCTTTCTTGCAATTCTTAGCATACAGAATACCACAAAAAATAAATATCTGATTAAAATATTGAACTTTAAATTATGTTAATTGCTATATAGTACCACATATCTTTAAAGTACCGGGGTGTATAAGAAACTGTTCTTCATATACCAAATGTACTATAACTCATAAAACTGCAGCATAAACTCAGCTCACCAAGAAAATATTATTTTGAGACCCTGAGTTTCCTGATTAAAAACTGTAGGTAGTTAAAGTCAGAGCTGCTTTGAGACTCCTAAAAAGTAACTACATGTGTGAAAAAAACTACAAAGAGGTGTTCCAAAACAAAAGAAGCCCTCTGAAAAATAAGTCTCTAAAAATATATGAAAAGTATTCCGGTCTTACGCAGACAATGGAGTGCTGATTTGGAAAATATAAGTGTAAGAACGGACAATGACAGATTAAAACTCATTAAAAGTAAATCAGCTCATTGTGTATCCTTAGCTGAAGGAAAATTATTCTTTTGTAAAAACATGTGTGCTCCTTTTTTCTTTTTGTATGCAATAATCCAGCAAGACCGTTCTCAGTTTTTAATGTCTATTCCTACTCCTATGGTGTTTTATTCTACCAGAAAAAAAAAAAAAAGGCCAAGGCATCCAGGACATATGAGAAACTTTGTTGAAGAAACTTTACTTGACCATCAGCCACTGGGCCAAAACAAAAAGCAGACAGTACTGTCATCATGGTCTCTGTGGGGGTTTTATGTGGAATTCTAATTAACCAACCCTCATTTTCTTTTCAGATATCGAAAAAAAAAAATCTGACTTAAGTTCCTAAGGAATTTGGAAGGAAAATATGAATTTATATGTGGCATACATTAGAGGGGGCTCCCTGCAGATTCTTCAGGAGACTACTCGAGCATCTGTTTAAAACATTTCTGTAAGTCTTGAAATTGAAATGCCCCTCATCAGAAACTGAAACCCCTAGAAAATATCTACTTACAAAACAGAAAACTGTAGCATTCCAGTGTCTTGGGGTTGAAGAATAAAGTTTAGATTATAAATTTCTGACGCACAAATCCCCTTTATAAGTCTCTATTTAATGGCCAGCCCATCTTGGACTCTCAAGCCCCATGAAGGACATGACGGGGTGGCTTGTTCATTGCTCCATCCCAATGGTTGGGGAGCACAGTGGCTAGAACACAGAAAGTAGCCAATAAACATTTGTTAAGATTTTTTTCCAGGAACTCCTTTCTAGGCATGGAAGAAGCAGAGAAAATGAACAAGATCAGCAAACCTCAACTGAGAACTAGGAAGCTTTTAACAAAGGAGCAGAAAGAGAATGCAGAGAAGTAAATCTTCATCTCTCTGTTACTGTTGCTGGAACTTTTCTCCCCACCTTTTGAAGAAAAGCTCATGACAGTAACAATAGTAACAGTGGCATAAGATAAGCTGCACAGGTATTAATAAATTTTCCAGGTTTTCTTTGATCTTTAACAAAGCATCGCATTTGCATGATTTGACCCAAGACTCAATAATCTGCTGGGAAATCCGTGAACCACTGATGTATTTTTCGAACAAATTCTTAATCAATCAACACAATGTTGGGCATCAGAATTCACTATTTGTTTTTGAATTATTGATCAGTACTCGCACTTTAAAACCTATAAAATTTGCTTAAAAAAATTGAAACCAGTACAGACGTTCACCCATATGATGAGAATCATGCAATATATAAAACTCAACATACCTGATATAACATTTTGGTTTTAGGTACCTGTTCATTTGGGAAACATCTGTGACATGTTTGGAAACTAACATAGGTGAAACACAGAAGACCTATAGACTCCCAGACAGGCTGGTGTCTATTCCTGCTTGTGAATTATTCTGAGCCAGTATCTTGCTGTTCATATGCTTCCTCTGACTTTGATAATTATTCCACCAGGCTGCATAAAGCCTGTTTTCACTCGGGACACAATTACCATAGGTAATTGCGTGTGGGCAAATATCTGCCCTTCCATTGGGTAGTCACAGCATCACCCGTGTTCCAAAGCACCAAGCCCCCTTTTCAGGGATGCACTTGACATGTCATCGTTGAAGTAATTAACATGCTTAGGGTTTTTTAAAACTGTATAAAAGCATCAAATTTTCACCAGAGACTTTTTGTTCTTGTCAAAATCTCTACCATAACAACCTGTGAATTACAATAGAAGGTAATTGGAACACAATGTTCCATAGGAACATGTTGAAATACGGAGCTATCTCTCTACAGCATTAGCTTGGGAGACAGGTGCAAATATTTCCAAGCTCTAGATGCCATTTTCATGAGTTTCTGTTCACACTGTAACTAAAGAATTTCAAGTGCATGAGCCTGAACTAGTCACAATGGAATGATGGCAAGAACACATTAAAAGCAAGGAGTGTTCTGTGTAATGCAGACAAAGCAATTCAAAGCACAATACAGAATTCAGAGATTTTCAGTGCTCACTTGTCTGCACTGATAGTGGCAATAGCAGTATTGATTTTATTTATTTACTTACATCTTGATCCAAAAGCTGTAAATGTACTTTATAAAATACAAACAACACAATAGGGTTCCTTTTTAAGCAACTTCAGAACTCCAGGAAAAAGAAGAAAAAGAAAAGGGAATAAAGTCAGAGGTGAAATTAATATAAAAAATGCATGCTATGATGTCCAAATTTGACAATGAGCTTTGTAGTAACACAAAGAGAGAAACATAAGCAAATTCAAGATGTCACTTTTCAGGAGAAGCAAAACAATTCCTGGCAAGCAGACTGGTAATTCTCAAATTCTGTTTGGTTTTAAAAGGTACCTTGTGATTTACATTCTCCACTGAATTTGCTTTCCTAAATATTATTGATTTTTAGTTATAATGAAAATAGCTTTATTTATGAACACACATCTTCTAAACTGACATTATTGAAATTTTGAATTACTCAAAGTATATTATAAAATCAAACTTTTTATTATGATCAACATTTTAAGAACAGAAATGATTAAAATGTAATACACATTGGATAATTATTATTTCCCGAAAATTTTGCTTTAATTTTATACATACAGTTAGCTCTTCATACCCACAAGTTCCACATCCATGGATTCAACCAACCACAAACAGAAAATATTTGGAATAGAACACAATACAAAAATCACAGTACAATTAAAAATATTATAGCTTTTTAAAAAATACATAATGTAGACAAGTAAATAGTTAGATAGATGAAATAAGACCTAATGTTTGATATATCAGCAGAGTCACTATAGTTGACATTAATCTATTGTACATTCCAAAATAGCTAGAAGAAAGTAATTCAAGTGTTCCTAGCATAAAGAAAAGATAAACATTTAAGGAGATGGATATCCAAAGTGCCCTGATTTCATCTTTACACATTATATGTGTCAAATTACCACCTGTACCCCCAAAATATGTACATCTGTTATGTGTCAATAAAAATAATTTGAAATACTGTATAATAACCATTTATGTTGCATTTATATTAGGTATTATAAGTAATCTAGAGATGATTTAAAGTATACGAGAAGATGTACATAGGTTATCTGAAAATATTATTCCATTTTATACAAGAGACTTCAGTATCTATGGACTTCAGTATCTTTGGGGCAGACAGGTGGGAAGAAGATTGTGAAATTTAAAATATATATTTTTATTATGGGTGCTTGTTAAAACAAAAATTTGTGAAAACCCCTGAGCTAGTCTAAAGAAGTGTCTGCTTGCATTCATTGGATAACCACAGGAAAACAGACATGAAAAATCCACAGAATAGAGATGAGAGAGAGGTCTGTGCTTCTGCACCTTGAACAGCGAGAGTGAGTAAGGCAGCTGTAGGTAGAAGAGGCAAGTTATCTGGAGGATTCTAAGTAAAGCTTTATAACTGCAGAAAGTCCCAAAAGACAATTATCTTCAACTACTCTCTTGCTATTACTTTTGATGATGAATTTTAATTAGTAGTACTAAGAAGAGGAGATAATAGATATTAAAGTTATCTTTAAATCACAATTCAAATGATAATACCACACCTCCTTCAGGACCTAGTTCAAGGGAACCTGGGTCTGCATGATCTTCCACCCTCAACACTCCTAGGCACAATCAATGGCTCCCTCATTACATGAGGATGCTACATGCCTCAGCTGGAGTCCTGACAACTTTCTCATAGGCTCTCACTGGACTCAGAACCTTAAAAGAGAGATGGTGTCTTCCCAGCAGTAATCACACTTCTCAGCACTTTGTAGACACTCAAGTCATATTTATGAATAAAATGAATGCATGAATGAGTAACTGAACATTCACATGACTCCTGTATTTCTATGATGCAATCAAAATGTGTTCTCACAATGATGAACACCTGACATTCCATGATTCTATAAAGGCTTAAGAATTAAGAGAAAAAAAGGGGACTTTAACATTAATTTACTACATTTTAATTTTTTGAATTAGTGTTTGACACTTATCAAAGATGGCAGATGAGTTACAGCTCATGCACTGACACTTAGGAACTGGCAGCAGTTCCCCAGAGTACCACGAGAGAAAACATTCCGAGGCTGGCTCTGAGCTGAACTGGCAGAAGTGAACACCAACATTGTTGAATGGTGCACACAAGAAGTTGACATTGGCTCACAAGTCACATCTATGATCTCCAAATACTCGATCAGAAGACCAGCATATTCACGTGCAAGGGTACTGAAAATTGATTTTGTTGAAAGCAGCACTCCCAATTGCCCCAGTTCCTCCTGAAAAACAACTGACTATAAGGAGTTTGGGAATAAGCAAATAACTCATGCGTATGTTTCATTCACTTCGGTTTCATTGTTGACACTAACAGATAGTATAATCATGAGTTCCCAGGAGAGAGAGACATCAATGGAATTTATTATACAATATCTCTTCTTCCTGGAGTGGGGCAGAGAAAGAGAAAGAACAGCCACATAAACACTGCAACTCCTCAGACAGGTATTTAATAACTGCTATTAATATTTCTCAGTAATTTTTTTAAAAATGAAGTGAGCAGCTGTGGTAAATATAGTCCAGTTGTCAAAACTTTTTCGTATTTGTTATTTTTTGATAGTTGGCTATTCCCCCATTTCCTCTAGGATCTCCAGGGTTGAAATAGGGTAAGCAGCTGTCTTAAATGCTACATGAGACATTCATTTCAAAGAGGGTCTTTTGTTTTGTTTCTTTTTTCTTAGATCTGTGTTTATAACCAAGATTTCTGTGAAGTAGAAAGCAATGAACTCTAGAGGAAATTGTTTGCAAACCAAAGAGAGAATTCAAAATTACAGGTCAGAGCCATTTGCTTGCAGTTATAATGAAAATTCATGGTTAGATTTCAGAGCACTACTTGATCATTAAAGCATTGTTTGTAGTACCTTACTTGGGAAATTAGATAATGAGCTCTTAATCTCACCCATACCTCCAAGTAGTTCTGAATAAAGGTAAGTCACCAACAGTTGGAAGAGTTCCACTAATGTCCTCTAGTTTGAAGAAAAGCTTCCTGATGGAGAGTAGGCCCATGGAACCCATTACCTCCCACTAAAGTTAAGGAGAGCATTATCACGGAGAGCAAAGTTAGAGAGAGCATTATTACAGAACTGATGGGCTGAGCTGGAGGAAACACGGTGAAGCCCACAAAAGGGAATGCATCCTGCTCTGGACAGAGAGGGATTTCAAACAGAATATTTAAATAATAATTTTAAAAAATGGAAAGAGCCCAGTTAGGGCTGCATTTGGTGCTAGAAGAGCTCTCCATCTGTCCTACCTCCATATCCTCAGACCACAAGGAATGTGTAGAAGGCAACGCTCAGGCATAAACTGTAGCTGAGGGAAGGAAGGCTAGGTGGTTCTGAGAAAGAGAAAACAGGTAAATAAGAGACCTGGGTAGAGCCACTCAGGTTAAAAAGGAGCAAGATAGAAAGGAACAACACAGAAACTTTGCAGACTACAATCAAAAGGAAAGAAAGAAAGAGGTAGAGAAAAAGAAGAGGCCATAGTATGCAAAGAGAAAGTAAAAACTCAGACTGCCAGTATAGAAGAAAAATCACAGTACTACAAATGAAAGCAGTTGGAATATGCATTATTTAAAAATTAACAAGAACACAACATCTGTAAAACAATTGCCCAGACTAAAGTGATAAATAGCAACAACAAAATGAAATGAAAGGCAACACACTAGATACATTTGAAACAGGAACAAAAGAATGCACATGATTAACAATCAATCACTAGAAACGGGAGTCTTCAGACTTTTCTGTAAAGGATCTAATAGTAAATATTTTAAACTGTGCAGTCCATGAGTTTTTGTCTGTCACAGCTATGAAACTCTGATGATGTATCCAGAAAGCAACGTGTAAATGAATTAGCATGACTGTGTTCCAATAAAACTTTAGTTAACAAAGAAAACACACAGAAGGCTAGATTTGGCCCATGGGCTCTAGTTTGCCAACCCCTGCTATAGAGAACTGAATATATATGAAATAGAAAAAATATTCAGAGATAAAACTCAGGAAAATTTCATAAGACTATATAAAGAACTGAATCTCCAGGTAACAATAGGATGCTGGACACCAGGAAACATTATACAGATCATTGATGTGATGCAGTATGACACTACTGAGACAGGAAGTACAGTGATTATAGCCACACTGTGGAGCTATAAGACTTGGGACTAAATCCTGGCCCTGTCACCATAATTAAGGTTCTTCACTTAAATGTGCATTACTTTACTTGTCAGATAAATGTGAATAACATTACCTGCTACCTCAACAAAATGGTCTGCAGGATTAAAAATATTAATATACATGAAATTCTTAGAATAGGACCTAGACAAAGCAATTTGGCTATGATTATGATCAATAGCAAAACACATCCAAGTTAAATCATCAACCTTTAAAAATAAAGAAAAATATCACGCAGGAATCTAGATAGAAAAATTACCCAGAGTAGGAAAATTCAGATTGGCCTCATGCTCTTCCACAGCAATATTTCATTCCAGAAGTTAACAGAACAATGTCTGTAACATACTAAAGGGCAGCCTGTGTAATCAAGAATAGTACACCCAGTCAAGTGTTGCAAGCATAAAGGCAATAGGCTGGCATTTTCAAATATGAAAGAACACTAAGAAGGAAGAACTTATAATCCCCTTGCTAAAAAAATAAATTAATAAAAAAAATTTAAAACTACATGACAATAAAATCCAACCAACCAAGTGATAAATTAAAAAGTAAATTCAGTAATGGAAAAGTTATGGTAAAAGGACTAGCACTGAGCAGAGCTTCCATTTAAATAGAGAACTCATAATGATCAACAGAGGGAATTATGTTTGCAGAACAAAATGTAATGCTACAATGCTGACCAAAAAAAAGTAATTTGAAACAAAAATCAGGATGTAAAGGGAGGGGAGGAAAAGTGAAAAGTAGAAGAGTCCTTATCATCCTAGCAAGTTGCCTATAAATACGATTCAAAGAAGAAATATGTAATTAGAAATTTTTTTGACTTCAATCTTGTAAAAAGTCTTTATGTCCTTAGTGGGATGACACGAAAATTACCATTTCTTATTGATGAAGAAATATTGGCAATCCTTTAAATGTCACTTCAGCTTCTTTTTCTTCTAAATTTAACTAAGTTTAAATAAGCTTTAATCTAAATAAAATTAAATGTAGTATGTTTATGCAGAGAATGATTGCACTATTTCAGCATTATTTTTCACTTCTATATTCAATTATTCATTCACTCTCTATATGTCTAGAAAAGATATACAGAATGAACAGAATGATGTTCCTCAAATAATTTTTAGATGATAGAATTTAGGGTGATTTCTTTTTTCTTTGTATTAGGCAGGTACAAAAGTAATTGCAGTTTTTGCCATTACTTTTAATTACTTTTAATGGCAAAAACCAGTTACTTTTGCACCCACCTAATACTTTACTCCACCATGTTTTTTGACAAGCAACAGATGGAATTTCAAGCTGTTTGCCAAAGTCCTTTCTTCCTTCCTGTCTACAGTCACGGCTATATTGTTTTCCGCCCTCTCTCATACCCATGCTTATCTATGTGACTAAGTTCTCTTCAACAGATGGTGAGTTGAAAAAGTAGTGTTCAAGTTTGACCAGGCGTGATCCTTGACTTTTTCTTTCTGCTCTCTGCTTGGTGACTAGACCCAACTTAGAAAGCACGTGTTGTAAATGGCAGATGTGTCAGGCCATGAGTGTGAAAAAGTGTGTGGAAAGAGACGCTCAACAGCCACAAATGTTCACCTTCATTGTGTTGCCTGGTAGCACAAGCACAACAAAGGTTGAGTTCTTCCGCCATATTATTGCGATTCTTCTTATAGACCATTCTATTCTTTTAGTATAATTAACAGAAGCATGCATTATTTTATTAGAATATATAGTAAGCCAATAATCTAAAAATAGAATCAAAGTAGTCTAAAAAATAAACAAATTGGATGACAAACTCTCTGCACATAAGCCACAGATTGATTAGTCTGGCAGTAGTGTAAGAATACATGTGGCCACTCCATCATGACTGAGGGTGCTCTCACAGGCTGGAGGGCCTGTTGGTAATGATGTAAGTGGCCTCTCAAATCTTCTGAATTTTGACTTGTCTTGTGTGTCTACTTTTTAGAGAAAGTTGAGTTTATAATGCCTCAGATTATTCAAGAGAGTATGGTCCCCTTGAGTGCAGAGGATATTAGTTTTGAATATCATTACCCTTGCTATCCAGTCAGACATTTCACTTGGTACTAAGACTATCAGCTGGATCTAGACCAAACTGTCTTCTCTAAACACTCTTTCATACCATTTAAAAAATTAATTTTGACACAGAACCCTTTTTTCATAAATTAATTTAATTCCTTTGTCCAGAACACAGTCAGTCAGGGAAATATTGCCAATATTCCATCTATTGTGTTTTTGACATGTAACCAGAGATTATGACTCTATAGCAGTGTGTAGGGCTATTGATAGCCAGTGAAATTCTTTGAATCATTTGGATACTAATCCTGGAAGCTAAGTATTTATAGGAAAAAATAATCTGAAAACTGGAAGGGACCTCAAGAGACCATTTGGTCCAGGCGCTTCAGAGTAAAGTATCAGATATTTTTCTAAACTTTTTAATTATGCTGCAAGATGACAGGTTTCCAGATTTTATTTATCACCACTGAGATAAATGGTTTTCAAATAATCACTGAGGAGAGGAACGTGGGAGGTTAAAATAAAAACTCTCATTTAGTTCCCTTCACACATCTGCCCCTGGAAAATCTTTTTTGGACTCCAATTTTTTTTTAATTTTATGAAAGAACAAATTGGAATATGAAAGGCATGAGAATCCTAAACGTCTGGCTCACTTCCTCTCAAGAAATAAAAATCTTTCAACGATGTGTTTATAAGTTAGAAGCTAGACACAAACACTAATTTTTCAGTCCAGAGATATCCAATTTCCATTATAATGAATTTAAATCTCTGCAAACTAGAGTGTTTTTAGAAACCATGCCAGTCAAAGATGTCTAAAACAATGTTGCTTGATTCTTTTCCTAAGTTAGCTTTATACCAATTAGCTATTATTTCCAGTGAGTAGTCAGCCCCCTCAAAGATAACCATTCTATTCTCTTTATTCTTGACTATCTTATTAATTTTGACATTTTTCCTTTTCTACATTAAGGTAGCAATAGCAGCACTATCAAATTCATCAAGTAGAGAAAGATACTTCCAACTTGAAATCTAATTAGTTTTTCATGTTCATTATCTTTTAAAAGTGTTTCTTGCAAAAGGACGTTATCAGCTCCTCTTTTCATGATAATTGATGCACTGCTTTCCCCACCCTTTTATTTTTTTCTAATAGGTTAGGAAAGACCTTTAATACTTACACTTACGACTCTTGCCAATGACTTTTTAAAGGATAAGTATTAAATATGTCATTCAAGATGCATAATGTGTTACAAAAATTAGATCCATTAGAATAAGAAACTCATTGAGGGGTAACTTTAAAGGGTTTACAGAAGTACACCATTACTTTATGAAGTACTGAGTTGTTAATACAAAACATGCTAATATTCATTACCTTTTGTTAAAGAAATCCTATAAACAAGAAAACTCTTTAAGTGAAAACATAACAAATTCTATAATGAATATTTTGAAACACTGGCTCTCAATTACATATAATAAACCACCCTAAAGGAAAAAAAAAATGAATGTTAAGAGAAAGGAGTGAGCGAGTGTGTCCATCCACTTGTGTTTTAGGAAAGGAAAGGAAAATAGTCAAAGCTACTTCAAGTACCTAAAGTACTAGCTGCACATTGAAAAAAATAAATAATAAACCAATATTTCATGTAAAATTCTAATAATTTTTAATGCTGGCAGTAAAAACATAGAACTGAGTTAACTTTTTTTTTTCACTTGCCATTGGGAAACAATTCCCTATAATATACCTACCTACTAAGTCTGCTAAAGGAATGTCTGAGACTGTGTAAAAGGTCCCCGTCTCTCTTCCTAGCTGTTCTACCCTGATGAGCCATAAAACTATTGCTCACTAATAACTGCAGGAGAGTCCTCAATTGTCAGCTAAAATAAAATGCATATAGGTTTTTTAGTATTCAGAGAGAGGGAGAAAAGTAGGGTTAAGCCAGCTGAAATGAAGGGAATCCTAACTGGTAGGCTAGCTGTTCCCTTAAAACAGTACCTGCGTTAAAAAAAAAAAAAGTAAGGGTGGGGGGCACGCACCAGAAGCCACCTGCTTTTCAAACTTAACTTGTGACAAAGCATTTGTCTCTTCAGAGATAAAGATAAATTGAGTCTCAGAGAAACTATTAGTCCTGATCAATCCAGGACTGTCTAGCACGACAAAAAGAGAACAGAAGGTCCAAATCCGAGCTACCAGTAAGATTTATTAAAACATACACTAGAGTGTTATTCACTGTCCACTCTTTTTTTAACCAACTGTGATGCTGTAGATGCTAATTCTGTCCTTGCTTCCATAGAATACCCTGAGTTGTCTTCTCAGCAACGGATGTATACTCTCTCACTTGGAATCAACAGAACATACTAGCAAATTGAAGCCATAGCTTTTGCCTAATGAGGGGCATTTTTCTCTGTGAAAATCTGGCTAGTTCATTAACTACGATTGAAACCATATATTCAGTTTCATTAGGTACATGTCTATGCAACTGAACTATCCGGCCCAAGAAAACATTAGAATGCATGTAGCATGGACAGAGAAATCCTGAGGATTCACATAAACATATACCTTTGCTTCTCTACTCAGGCACAGATTTAAGAATATTAAAGAGAATATTTAAGGGAATATCAAAACAGCTAGCAATTTATTTTTAAAAAGGAGACATGACAAAAGAAAATTAGAGAATTGAAAAATTTTACCTGAATGATTCCATGTCTCACTATTGGAAGAGAATGGAGTTTGGCAGTTTTTTGAAAATTTACATGGCAAAGCCCCTGCTGGGTAATCCACATCCCATGCCTAAGAATTCACACCAAAAATAAAGCAGGCTCTCAGGAGGCATAACTGCTTTTTAAGTTGACTTAGAACATAATTTTAACACTTTCTGAAATTATAGGATTTTTTTATGCATTTGTCCTACTTACATCTCAATTCATTTTTGCTATCATTAGAAAACAAGATGAGTAAAATTCAGAGAGGGAGGCTAAAAGGTGAGCTGTTTTATAGAGAAGAATAAGCTAACATTTCCCTGGTCATGACATATAATGCCATATAATTTGAGAAGAAAATAAAATGAATCTCATCTTCAACCTATGAGTCTTCAAATGTGTTCTGAATAAGCCCAATCATGACACCATTATCTTCTCCATTTAGTTTTCAATTAGATATGCAGGGTTTAAATGATCACGTTTCCTTAGGAATATGCATACTCCCTCCCTGTAAGAAATACTATTGCCTGTCAACGTTTTGTTGATACCTTCTTCAGGAGAACTCATTTCTGTGTCCTACAAAAGTGGTTCTGCTGGCATGATCATTATCATCATTAAGCATTTATGAAGCACTTTAGAGTTATTTACTAGAACTCATGATATGCCTATAAGATAGGTTGGTATAATGGTCTTCTTATAAATGAGAAAATGGAGGTTAAATAACTTAGCCAAGGTTACATAGATAATTTGGACAAAAGATTCAAAGTCCCTGACTTCCTGTATAGTATATAAATGAAAACCCTTAAGTGGCATAAAAAGTTATCTGCTTCAAAACTTTACACCTTAACGGTTAGTGGGCATAAATAACTAGAGAGATGGTGTTTTGCTCTAACCCTGTGGCTGACAGAATTGTTTCAGTAGATCTGTGATGTCAAGGCCAGTTTCTCTGCAATTCTCTTGGTGGTCCCTTCTTGATCTCAAGATGTTAGCTCCAGCTTCAGGCAATATGTCCACGTTTGAGTGTAAAAGAAAGAAGCTGTGTTACCAACCCTGTAGATTCCCATTGGGAAAGCAAAATCTTTCCAGAAAATCCCCAGTGCAATTCTACTTATAGAGCTTTGTCAAGAGAAGTTGGTCATATGAACATTTAACGTTCTATTGTTCATGATAGATCAAGAAAGGCAGTTGTGCTGGTCAACCAACGTTATCCACCAAAGTCATTCACAGAATTTTCTTTTGGATATTTATTTGCTCAGCATTATTTGGTTGCATTATATGCTAGCATTTGTTAACAGACCAGTGGGAGCCAGCCCCTTAATATTTTTTAATTGGGATAAAACTTCTAAGTTGAGAACATTTTATTCACTGACTTAATTTGATGGGTGGAAAGAAATTATACAAAGATAGTCATAGATTAATTTGAACGGATTAAATCCATGGTCCAGTTTATTGTGTTCTAAGGAAATATAGTTCAAAAATTACTATTTTAGTATAAGTAACCACACATTTTCTAGCCTCCATGACTTTCCTTTCCTTGTATCAGCCCCCAACAGATATATTTTCTTCATCCTCCTACTTTTTATCTAAATCTGATCGCTTTTAAGGTTTGGTTCAGCTCCCACCTCTTCTCTGAATGTTCTCCATCCATTTAACCCATGATTCAATCACTTATTCAGCATAACACACAACCTTATCTTGCTGGGATATTCATCACCTGCTATGGGGGCATTTACCAATTATAAAGATTCATTATATAATTTTTTATTTACATTTGTCTCACATCCCCAAGGAGTGTGGTCTCTCTTCTATTTTGTATACATCCACACAGCACAATATATGGAACAGCAGCTAACATTGACTGAACACTCAGTATGTGTCAGTTAAATAATTTCTACATATGATCTTAATTCTTTCAACAACCCTGTGTGACTAGTACTATCATTATCCTCATTGAATAGATGAGGTAATCCAAATTCACAGAGGTAGAGCAACTCACTCAAAGACTAAAGTAATGCAGCTTGAATGTCAATTCAGGCAATCCCTCTGAATCACTATGCTTCTACTCATTCTTCAATGAAAGAAGGAAGATGGAAGGAAGGAAGAGAGGAAAGAATGGAGGGAGGGTGACAGTCAACGAGGGAGGGAGGGATGGAGAAAGGGAGGGAAGAAATAAGGAAGGAAAAAAGAAAGACCTGGAGGGTAGCAAGAATGGAAAAGGCAAGCAGGCAGGTAATAGACAGAGATGGACTTACCATAACATTCATGAAACTTAAGTGTCAGGGCCCTGCAATCACATAGGCTTTTCCCAGTCCTTGAGAGGGGCTCTAGCAATATGCTTTTGTAATTTTGTGAAATTATCAAGAGACAGTTTAACTGCAATTAATTAAGACATCTTTCTCTTTTCATTGTGACACCACTTCTGTTATACTTGCCCTCGTGTTCAGGGGCATTGGAGTGGCCGTGGGTAATTTGGGATCCAGTTAAAGTAAGTTGCATTTAGGATGTATTTGGATCTGGCAGAATGTATTTATGTAGTGTGCAGTCACTTGCTATATAGCTGCTATTTTCAATCATCCTAGTATAGAAACGGCTTCTAGGAAAATTCTTATTGCCCTTTGTGTCAACTCAACAGCCTCGTTATATGAAGGTACCATATATCCCAAAGATAACCTCACCAAATGAATGTGAACTATGCTGCCTGACTCCAAAAGTAGATGGGAGTGCATGAGAAACAAGGCTTGAAACACCTGGAGCCAGAAGCTAGTCTGTAGAAAATTCTTCCAAGTATTGGATATGTAAAATTGTAAGCAGAGAATCTGCCTAATGCCTAGTCAAAATGGAAGCTCTTGCCTCTCAGGAATATTCTAGCTAATGCAGATTATTCCATTATAAAGATTCTTATATTTATTTTCTTTGTAATGGGAATTGTACCAAATAGACTTTATCAGTATCCCTGTGTTTGTAGGGTACAAACTTGTAATAGGGCCACAAACAGCAAATACATCTGTGAGTGAATCCACATTTTATGTATTCTCATGTGCCTTAGCATGACACTACCAATAACAAAAAGTGTAGCAAGAACACACTTTTTTGAATTGTCAATAGAAAGACAGATTCCATCAATTGTAATAGAGGAAAGAACGGATTTTATTTTTCTCTTGCTATATATAGACAGAATTACTAAATCTTTGCCCTATAAATAGGCAATTAAAAAGCATATAACCAAAAATATAGAAAAAATATTGGTGTGTCAAGTGGTAAATTAATTAAGGGATACAATGTTTTTTATAAACTGTATGATTGTGGTTTTGTCAGCTTTTAAAAATTGTAAATTTCTATCATATATTTTTATTTTAGATGAATATTAATTTTATATTTGCAACTTTGTATTCCTTTTCTTAAAGAGGTCCCAAATATTGCCTGAGCTTCAGGATTGCTCATAGCATAGTTCTGCCTCTAAAAGAAAGAAGAAAGATAACACTGTCTAATCAGCATATAAATGTTTCCTTAAGAAATAACACAATGTGTACACTCTTACAAAAGATTACAGGTGTGAGCAGCGAAGATGTTTATCAGGGTGGTGAGAAAAGCATCCTTTCCCCAAGATATAACTATGGAAGTTCTGTTTGAAGCCTCTGTTAGAACTCAGGATTATCCAGATCCTTTGCAGGGAAGCTCGGTTGTAAAAAGTGGAAAAAGTATTCATCAATATAACTTTTGAAGATATTCAATGTTTGTCTACATACAACTTTTAGTACTGAATCAAATATACCAATTTAGTATAGTAATAACTATATGAAGAATAAGCACCAAATTTTTAAACTAGCTAAGGAAGAGTTCAGTTTCTGAAGCAGAAAGAATGAAAGCAGTTCGAGAAGGCTCTCAGCAAGACGAAGTTGCACCAGTGACTAGAATAGAGAACCATGAATGAAGATGAGAACCAAAAGGAAAATCACAGCTAAAAAAGGTTAGCAAGGAGAACTCAGAAAAATGATGCCAGAATGAGAGCCCAGCACTGATGCAGCACAGCTCAGTTAAGCAGTGCTTCTATCCGTACTTCTGCCATTTGAGGGTTTCTGGAGCTAAATAAATGAATGGCTGTGACACAGGGCTAATAGCCCAGTTGGGATGAGTACATTGTCAGCCCAACTCTCACTAGCTCAGACTATTACTAGAAAAGAAATAAGGAATAAATAGAACTAAATAAGAGAGAATGGAAAAGACACTGAGAATGTAGGAGAGAGAGCCGGGCGCGGTGGCTCATGCCTGTAATCCCAGCACTTTGGGAGGCCGAGGCGGGCGGATCACGAGGTCAGGAAATCGAGACCATCTCATCCCGGCTCACACAGTGAAACCCCCTCTCTACTAAAAATACTAAAACTAGCCGGGTGAGGCGCTACTCAGGAGGCTGAGGCAGGAGAATGGCGTGAACCCGGGAGGCGGAGCTTGCTGTGAGCCAAGATTGCACCACTGCACTCCAGCCTGGGCGACAGAGCGAGACTCTGTCTCAAAAAAAAAAAAAAAAAAAAAGAGAGAATGTAGGAGAGAGATGAAAGAAGCATGACAGAAAAGAAAGTCCCACCCATTGTGGAGAAGGGAGGGGCCCCCACTTAGACTTGAAGAAGTTCCAGATCCACAGGTTGTCCCACTCTGACTCTATCCCATACCATAATGCCCCTTTCTCTGCTTTTACCAAATGCAATTTGTTGGTGGAGAAGAGGATTCTTGAGGTAGGGCTCTGGGCTGAACTACAGCCTTGGGGCAACCAGTGATTTTCTAATAGAAGGCAGGACAAAAAGAACCAAGATACCTTGGAATGAATTGTCAGCTGCTTTTTCCTAGATATGCCCAAATGATAAGAATAAGAGTAAATGCTTGTGCTGAGTATGAGCAGACCAGACATTAGGCTACGCTCTTTGAAAACATTTATTGTGCACAGCAACACATTGAAGTGGCTATAAATATTATTTTCATTTTATAACTTGAGAAAGTTCAGGCCTAGAAAAGTTAAGAAATATGCCCAAGCTCTTACAGCTACTAATCGGTGGAATTTTAGGGTAGTCTTCCTGAATACAGAGTTGAGGTTCTTTAAAACCACATCATAGTAACTACTATTAAGTTAGACTCAACTCTAACTTAAATTAGAAGTAACTTCCGTTTGTGGTTTTGCTCACTTAAAGCTGCAGATAGGATGTTATTTCAATTCTTTTCATTTTTCTGCCTTTTACATTCACCCACGTACATCTGTGTCTGCAGAGAAGGCATTTCACTGCCTTACTTCCTCAAGTAAAAAACATTAGAAGAGTATATTTTGAATCTCTCTTTTTTCTTTCATATTTCTTGATAGAAAAAAACAGTCTCTGGTACCAGTCTCCTAAGGGAGCACTCCAGCCAAAAACTAGTCAGATTTTGGGCCATGTTTTGTATCCCACCCTTAGAGGGTAATGAGCTTGGGTTCCATGAAGAAATACCCAGTGACTCTCAGCATTCCCTTAGAATCTGTGTTAATCAAGTCATTCATTAGAGACAGCTCTTTTGCATGAAGATTGAAGATAACTGTGCTGTTCTTTAAATCTCAGTATCTTACCAGTTTAGTACATTTATACACTTATAGAAAATAGCTAAGGAACTAATGGCCCACAAAATTTCTTATCTTAGCTTGAAACTGTGTTTAAGTTAGAAGCCACTAGTTTTCTCTTTACCCTTCTATAACTTAAAATATTCAAAGTTGAATTATATTGTTTTATAATATAATATGTAGATTACTGTATTCATAAGTAAAAAAAAAATTAACAATTTTTAACTTCAAAGGAAATTTAGGAAATGTGGCCAAATTATAAATCTTTCAGGAAAAAAGTTCTCCAAGACTCTGGTGAATTCTGACATAGATATTATAGTCATTTAGAATGTATATATGAGATTTCACTGAATGGTAGTGTATTTTCCAACATGTGATTAACAAATAGCAACCCTGGGCTCCAGTGTTATTTCAAACATTCACACTGTATAAGCTCATGGTAAAGGTATAATGTTTAAAAGTTCTAGGTCTAGGACAAAAGTATGAAACATGTGTCCTGAGTGAAGAGCCATGGTCCCTGTGCTGCTTGAATCCATACGAAAGTGTCTGCAAAATTCTGGATCTTTGGATTTCGATCATACATATCAAATATTGACTTTGATATTGAGTAAGTCACAAAACTTCTGTGAATTCCAGCCCCTCTTTTGTATAATTGGGACTGAAATGCCTCTTCCATTGTTAGTTGAGTGCTAAACACAGCACATATAAAGCACAAAGCATGGATAAGCACAAGGCGTGGATCAGCTTATAAGGCACAAGGCGTGGATCAGCTTATAAGGCATCGCTTCTTAAATATCCTCCAGGCACTTTAAACCCAACACATACCAAAAGTGAACTTATGAATTTCCCTCCCTCCACCATCATGCCTGTCCCATTCCAATGACTCAAATCAAAAATCATGAGAGGCATCACTGACTCGCCTCTTCTCCTTGAGTTTCCGTATCTAGTTGTACCTGTAAATGCTGTCAAAACTGTCCCCTTAATAAATCTGATCTCTGTCTTCTTTTATCCTAGCTTGAGTCTTCATTCTTTCTTCATGGAATCATAGCAAGAATGACTGGTCTTTCTACTTTCTGAGCTTTTTCCCTCAGATCCAACCTCCCCATTGCTGGTAAAATGCTATTTCTAGATTGAAAATCTGATACTCTTGCTTCCCCACCTAAATCCTTCCAGTGGTCCTCTCATGACTCCAGCATCACCAAGTCCAAGCTCCCAAAACAGAATAAGGCACTCAGTGTCCTCCTGTCCATGACCACGGTTTTACTCTTCACTGCTAACACTGCTCACCCCACATGCACTGTAACATTAGCCATACTAGGTCACTTGCAGTTCCTGGCAAGTCCCCCATGCCCAGAATGCCCCCACCCACTTCTCTTCCTCCCCTAGATAGGTGCTACTTCATCTAGACAGTCCACAGCAGCAGCTTGTTCGAAATGCAAATGCACAGGCCCTTCCCACACAGACAAATCAGCATCTCCGGTATAGGGCTCAGGAATCTGTGTTTTAACATGTTCTCCATGTGATTCTGATACATGCTAAAGTTTGAGAAGCACTGACCTAGATGATTCCTACTTATCATCTGAAATCTAAGTTAGGCATCAAATCCACAGAAAGCCCTCTCTAAGGCTAACAACATGAATGAGATGCACTAGATGCCCTCTTATGAAATTCTGTAGTGTTCTACGCATAGTGCTAATCATTCAATAGCAATTATGTGTTTGGATGCTTATTTCCTTCCATGGATTGTGAGTTTCTTCAGGGTGGAATATATATCTTAGTCTGATTCCCCAGCACCTAGCCCCTAATATTTTTAATAACAGTAGATAACACTTACATAGTGCTTATGATGTAACTTGCTTTTTCCTAACTCTACCTACGTGAATTCACTCAATCATTGCAATAACCCTAAAATATAGGTACTATTATTATTAACCCCATTTTGCAGATGAGAGAACTGAAACAAAGAGATTAAATGAAATTTCCAAAATAAGCCAGTGAAGAAGTAAGATTTGGAGCCATGCAAGGCTGACTCCAGGGTTCATGTCCCCAGCCACTGTAGGGCACTGCCCCTGCAGAACAGAAAATGAATGAATACATGAATTGTCTGGGGCATGATTGCTCAATGAATGAAACAACCACTCTGATTACCATCACCACCAGATTCCCACAAACCATGTTCCTTGCCTAATCCTGCACAAAAGGCTCTACTCACTGCTGCTTATTCATTGGCTCAAATACTCTCCCTTCAGCTCTCCTACTAAAATATAGCAGGGGTTGATGTCATGTCAAGGCTGCTTGGGAAAAATATAACATTGGCTTCCTCTCTTGGCCCCCTTTTCTTACTTTTTAAAAGATCAGTAACCTCATGTAGCATAGGGTTTGCCCCTTCCGATTACACCCCAGTCTAAGCCTTCACTGATAGTTATTATCTTAGAGTGTCCTCTTAGTGACAGTGTAAGAAAATGCTAAGACAACTTTCAATTCCATTTAAAACCATCAAAGGCAATCATCCCCAGAGCACTGATAGCATTCTCACTCCATCCTAATGTACAGATACAATGTGGTGGGATAACAGAAATATTGTGAAATGTTTATCAATGTATTTTCCCTTCCTGGTAATTGTTTTAGATTGAAATGTGATCTTATTTGCAGATTAGGTCTTTACAAAGCTAATGAAGTTAAGATGAGGTCATTAGAGTGAGCCCTAATTCAATATGACGAGTGTTCTTATAAGAAGAGGAAATTTGGACACAGACACATAGAGAGGGAAGATGATATAAAGACACAGGGAGAAGATGGCCATCTACAAACCATGGAAAGTGGTCTGGAACAGATTCTCCCTCCCCGCCCTCAGAAGGAAGCAATCCTGCAATATCTTGATTTTATACTCTGGCCTTCTGGATGGTGGTACTTATTTATATCAGCCTTAGTAAAAAGACACAGTCATCCCTTAGTGTCCATGGCAGATCAGCTGCAAGACCTCCCTAAGGATACCAAAATCCACAGATGCTCAAGTCCTTTATATACAATGGCGAAGCATTTACATATAACATATGCATGTCCTCTTATATATATATACTTTAAATCATCTCTAGATTACCTCTAATACATAATACAATGTAAATGATATGCAATAGTTGTTATACTATATTGTTTAGGGAATAATGACCAAAAAATTGTCAGTACAGGTACAATCATCCATTTTTTCCTTACATTTTCAATCTGCAGTTGGTTGAATCCGCAAATGCGGAACCCACAGTTACCAAGGGCCAACTGTGCAGCAACGCAGATTTTTTTTTCTTACAGTCTTTTCATCATCCCTGCAGCCAGGGAAGGGGTGGATGAGGCCCTTCAGAGGATAAAAAGAAGATGGGATGTAGGAGCAGCTCCTGCCAGCTGAAAAAGAGCACAGAGCCCATCAAGAGTCAAGGGAAAGGGCCGAATTGGGGGAGAAAGAAAGGGAGAAAATGAGAAAATAGAGAAGAAGAAAAAATATGACAAGAGAGAAGGCTCAGAAGTGTCTTAAATTTCTGCCATCCCTAACTCCAGAGTTGAAATTCTGAGAAGAGGTACAGTAGAAACACCCCTTAGAGGTATTGCTTCTCATTTATCTGGCAGTTTGCAAGCCCCTTACAGACATTCTGAGTTGATCAAGATGCTAGAGCACTATGGTTCCAACTGGCAAAGGGGTAGAAGTACAATTGTCTAGGGGGACTGTCCAGGTGGATGGATGGAGACAGTACCCCTGATTCTCCCCAACCCAAGGATATAGAAGCCCCATGTGCTCCACTGGGGGATATGTGAGTGCTGAGGGAAGTTGTAGGCTAAGAGAAGCATGAGTCAGAACAGAGGCCACAGGGTCAAGTCAGGGTCAGGATGACGAGAGGTGGTGGTACACCTGACTCTATCAGTGGCTGCCAGTACATGCCCAGAGCACAAGGCAGGACCAGCCACACATCAGTGGACACTCGCTAGCTTGCTCAGTGACCAGATAGGGTGAGATATTGTAGAGAAAGCAGACAAAATCCCAGAGGACAGTAAGTAAACAATGGTCTTTACTCCCACGTGAACACTTAAGCATCTGCTTTCACGCCGAGGGCATCTCACATAGAATAGAGACAGGCGAGATCCTCTGTGATGGGAGAAAGAGAGAAGTTTGAACTTTGAATGGATTAAATGTTTACCACAATATAAATCCTATTTTATACCAGAAGATACTGAGCTACAGGTACCTGGTAAATGGAACGTTTTGCAGCCATCATTAGGAAGGGGCCTCCCAGGTAGGTAAATCTGGCTATAAGTTAGTCATTGTTTTTATCTTGTTAATCTGAAGTGTACTGAGTACATTTCTAACCTCATCCCATTAGATAATGAGCCTGAATGGCAGGTAGTTAACTAAAAAACAAACAAACAAAACTAAAACAATTGACATTTTATTGTGCAAGGAGGTGGCACACTAGTCTTTGCAAGGGATTAAAAGATGCCTAGGAAAGCAGACCCAGAAGGCTTGCCAACGCACAATTGTCACTGTTCAGTGGGCACCCAAGGCAAAAGTTTCCACTGCCTAGGGTGACATACTTCACACTCCAACTTGTCCTTCTGGTATGCAGTGCTGAATCCTTCTTAAAGGCTTTCAAAAATAGGCTGGAAAAAGAAATATTATGGTGGGGTGAGTAGGGTGGGGTAAGTCATACATGGAATAATCTCCACTTTCAGAATCAATGAAGCTTGTGGTTTAGCTCTCCATGCAGCAAGCCCGCATCTCCTAATCTATATTCAGGTAATGATCTTGAGTATTATGCAGCTTGAAAACTTGAAGTGAATTTTCTGGGTGGTTAATAAGTGATCTGTACAAGTATTAATGAACAGTGACCTTGCACTGGAATCAATGCTCCCTAAGTGTTTATCTCTTCATTACTTCTCTAATATCATAGTGTTTTGCCTCCTTACTTTCCTGACTCTTTACTGTAAGCCAATGTTTCTACCTTGGAAAATCAGACATGCTAAATGGGGACATTGGATGTATACACACATATCCTTCAGAAGTCATACCTGAAAGATGTGACTAAATCTCTGAACTGTTTTCTTTAACTTTCATTGGTGTTCAGTGTGCACTCATACAGTCTGAAATACCTGTATAGGAATGGAGATTTCAAACAGATCAATCTGATTTTTTCTTGAGCAGCCAATATGTGCTATGTACTGTCCTGAATGCTAATATATTGAAAAGATGGAGACTATATAGTCTCTATCTTAAGAACTGTTTACAGAAAATTCAGAATAGTCTACATTTATAAGAGATTTACATGTAATAAAAACATTTAAAATGTGATACACCATAATCATCCCTTATCCATGGGGGATACATTCCAAGACCTCTAGTGGATGCTTGAAGTCACAAATAGTAGCGATCCCTGTATAGGCTGTGGGGCTTTCTTCTGTAAAAACCTACCTATGATAAAGTTTAATTTATAAACCAGGCACAGGAAGAGATTAACAACAATAACTAATGATAAACTGGAGTAATTATAACATTTACTGTAATAAAAGCTATCAGACACTGTGGCAGTAACTCCTACAGTTTAAAGTGCAACAACAAAACTAGCATGAATTTCTATTTCCTTCTTTGCAATTTCATGGACAGAAGATTCATTCTTACCACAGATCTTAGCAACCATGGCATAGAATCTTTTATTTAAAAAGTGGAAAACTTTCACTTTGCACTTAAAGCAAGCACTTTAAGGCTTCTCTTTGGCATATCTGAATTTCCAATATCATTACTCTTGCACTTTGGGGCCATTATTCAGTAAAATAAGGACTACTTGAACACAAGCACCATATTCCAAGATGGCAATTCAGTGACTAACTGGCAGGTGGTGTAGACAGTGTGGATATTCTGGACAGAGAGATGATTCATGTTCCAGGCAGGACCAAGTGGCATGGCACGAGGTTTCATCATGACAGAATGGTGGCAACTTAAAACGTATGAATCGTTTATTTCTGGAATTTTCAATTTAATATTTTTAGACCATGGATGACCACAGGCAACTGAAACCTCAGAAAGGAAAACTGAGGATAAGCGGGGAAGTACCCTGTGTGTGTGTGTGTGTGTGTGTGTGCGTGTATACATTTCTAGCAACTGCCCCCCACAGCAATTCTATTCATTAGGTAATAGTATTAACTCATTAGGTAATTTTATAGATGAGGTAAATTGCCTAAAGTCCTGTTGCAGCTGAATTGTGGCGAACCTACTTTTCAAACCCAGGGCTCTCTAACCAATATCAAAAGGAACACTCTTATTTCATATACATTTCTATTTTTGAAAATACTGCACAAGAAACTCCATTTTAGATATATATATATATATATATATATATCTGGCTTTCACTTCTATAGATTCTAACTAGGTAGATCTGGACTGGACTTACAAATCTGGATTTTTATAAAGCTACTAAGCCAACTTTAACAACCAGTGAAGTTCAGCAGTTACTGCCATAAGAGCTCTAGAAGCAGGTCTACACAGACCAATGAGAGAAAGTGCTGAAAAATATTCACATTACTTATTGTATTTTTAACAATTAATTCAGAACAAAAATGGGGGGGGAAGTAGCCAGGAATCCTAAAACATCTTGACTAGTCAAATTTTTTAGAGAAAGGAAGTAATCTTTCTTTATATGATAACCAGAGTGTCACTGGAAACTGACTCACGGGGTATGAAAATAGTTAACCTCTTGTCCCTTGAACAGTAAAAGCTACAGTCTTGACGGATAGGTGTTTTTTCCCCTAAATTGGTTCCCCCTGGGTAGATTTTTTTTCCCCCTAAATTGGTTTCCCCTGGGACTTTTCTGCTAAGTTCGTGTATTCACAGACTGGGATTAACCTTAAGACAGTCAATAAAGGCAAGACTCTGCCTTCAGTGATAGACAGACAGGAAATGGGTTGTCTGTGCAAACCTTCAGGGAGAACAAGCATTGCCTTTTCAGGCTTTTTCTCAGGTCATGCCGTATATATGGGGGGTACTGAAAAATATTTGTAGACTTAGAGTCTCAACCTTTCTTGCTTCTCTTAGAATTATTTCTCTTGAATTCATAACTTCTCCTATCAAAGAGTTAAACCTTATGAAAAAGAATAATTGATTATCCAAGATTAACATAATATGATTCTTCTTTAGTCTTAATATCTGAGTTCTCTGGTTGATTAATTATGTCCAGTCCCCACCCACAGTATTGCCCTTCAATCCCAGAATAACTTGCTATGGGTTCAATTCATTTCAGGAGTAGGAGGCAGTCTCTGGGTGCTTAATTATGTATGTAGAAAAGAAATCAAAAGTTCCTCAGTGTTGTCTATCATGTGTATAAAAGTAAGAAAATGAAATGAGTTTTGTTGTCATAGATACTGCCACCAAGAACAGATTTCTCTTAGTCTCTCCCTCGAAGACAAGATAAAAACGAAAAGGTATAAAGGTATTTTAAGTTTTTAGTTGAACTTAACTTGAGTACTATTGTTTCTCCACTCAAACATCTCATTAACAAAAGCACCGTAAACCTCAAATGTCAACTTTGAAAACTGTTATACCGCCGCCAGTCATTGCTGTTTTTGCTTTACCTCTGCCTGTCAAACTCAGAAACTCTCTCACTTACTCACTCATATTTTCTCTCCGCTTCATTTGTAATTTCTTGGCCAAGGTAGATGAGTAACTATGATGAACTAAACTCCCAAGTGTCAGAAGGAGACTAGAAAGAAAGCTATTGTGCACTCATAAATCACTTTTATGCAGTGCGACTTGTCACAGTAAAAGGCCTCTCTTCCCGGCCCCTCCACTTACATAGACTTTCAGTTCTGCCCCGCCTCCTATTCCCAGTAAAATTGCAGAGGTCAGAGATAGAGAAAGCAGAGTTTATCATAGCAGAAAGTGAATGTGCCGTGACTAGGTAGCTTGGAATGTAGGTAATGGGTTGTAAGAAGCAGCTGTCTGCAGGTCACCAGGTCTATTCCAGCTCAATAGAGGAGTCTACACATCCACATCTAATGTGAAGTCTGGAGATGAAGTACTTTTCTGGATAACATAGTTGCCTTTTTGGAGGAAAAAAAGTATTTTGTATTAGAAAAACTCTCATATTGAAGTGTAAATATCCTCTTTAAGTATAAATATATTAGATTTACTATCCCATTTTTTTTCATTTTACAAAGCAAGAATTTATACGAGGGTATTACCTTTGGGTGATTCTATGTTAATTGCTCTTGTTCAGACATGCTATACATAGATGTACCAATGGACTTGATCCCCTCTCCTAGCTTTATGTGATATGGGAGAAAATGGGTCACAGAAGAAGCAGCTATAATTCCATTGGAAAAGAGAAGAGTTACAATTACCTCTTGCCCTAATAGTATTTTAAGATTCATGCCAATGTTTATTCATTCAACAAACATTGATTGAGTACCAAATATGGCCAAGAAATGGACTATGTCCTGGGGCTACAGTGGTGATTCAATGCGGAGGAAATGCCTTCCTTGTACTTCTGGAGTCCATGATCTAGCAGTGGAGAAAGACAATTCTATAACTAATAGCAATCAAGTACAATGTGTGTTGCTATGGGAAAGTTTAAGGAGCTACAGGCACAAATGGCAACAGGAGCTAACCAAGGCCTGAAGGGAGGGATGGTTCCTCGACGAAGTGACGCCTAAGAAGGACCTGAAGTTAGAGTTTTCTTGGCATAGCAAAAAGCATCTGTGAAGGCCAGGAGGTAAAAGAGAGCTTGATATATCTGAGGACCCAGAGAAACCCAGGTTAGCTATGGAGGGTGAGAGAATGGATTAAATGAGAGGCCCACGAGGTCAGCAGGGCCAGCTGGTGGAGGCAGCACCACCCACAGGAACGCCTGTCCTGCTTCAGCGCAGTGCTTTCAAGATCTCTGGTTGAAACTCTCCCTGCTTTCCATCCCAAGGATTCCATTGCCACATTCCTTCACTTCCTTCTTACTCTCAGAGGAGGGCCTCACCTCTTCCTTTAATGAGGCAATTCCCTCCTGTATGGCTTAAAATGGTTCTGTGTGTTCATTCAACTTCTCCTTGCTCCCATTTCAGAAGAGGAAGAGCTGGTCAATGTAAGAAGCCAGCATGGAACATTTATGGGGCTTAAAACTTTGTGCTTGGAATTGAGTGGATACAGTTATGAGAGAGAATGCCAACAAATAAAGCTAAGAATAGTAACCCCCACAGCCCTCTCTCCCCTGTGGTGTCAGCAGACTAGTTCAGCGGGCAGGAAGGAGAGTCTTGGGAGGAATAAGTGAATGAGGGGATCATGAACATGAATTTGAAAAGGGCAAGGCTCTGGACACATATCTGTTTCTTCCTTTCCTATCTTCCTTCTTTCTTCTTCTGAAGCAGCATTTGACATGGGAGTGAGGGGACAAAAAAATAATGCAGAAGGAGGTGTGTGTTTTCTGTATGAAAAGCAACAAAACAGAAAAGAAAAACAGTCGGACCTAAGACAAAGGGCATGAGGGGTGACCTTGCTCTGGCCTATGAGAAAAAGGATAAAATGGGGATCCGGAGTCCCTCCTGCTCAGCACATCAAAGTAAAAGAGCAAATAGGAGTTCAGGGAATAACAAAAACAATTACTAAAGGGAAAAAAAAGAGCCAGGTTGCTTGGTTCGTGCTTTCAGGAACTGTGAGATATTGACAGAAGAGAATTAAAGAAGTCACAGAATCACCTGAAGCCAGCAAGCAAGACATGCACATCAAATTGAAGGGACGCATTGCCTTCAAGAATGCCGTACTGATTACGAATCTACCATTACAACTTACTTATAAGCCAACTCAAATTTACTTAAGTGAGTCAAGATGTGTCATCAGGAGTCAGCATCTCTCCATCATTCAGTTCTGTTCTCCTCTATGGGGCTTCATCTTCAGGGTTCATGTGGTGGCAAGATGACCCCCAGCAGTTCTAAGACTGTAGCATCTTGGCTTCGAATTCCACTGAAAGGAGCACTTCTCTTTCCTCACCAGATGATAAAACTTTCATAGCCCTTACTCCGTGACAGACAGCAGTCTAAGAGCTTTCTTAGTGTTAATTCCTTTGATCTTCACAACAATCCTGTATTACACTGAGAGAGAGAGGGGTGAGATAACTTACCCAAGTCACTCATCCAGTTAGTGACAGAGGTAGCATTTGAGCCCGGCTGTCAGGACCCAGAGTCTGGACTTTTCATCACCATGCTACAGTCTGATGTCAGTGGGGGGAAGTGGATCAGGTGTGTATTCCTGCGCCAATCCCCTTGAACCTGATGTTTTGATTAGCCAGATCTGAATCACATGCCACACAGATCTGGGAGTAGACTCACCGCCACCTGAACCCTGGGCTGACAGTAGTCAGGATGGTTATCCAGAGAAAAACCAGGATGCCACCAGCAAAGGGAAAGGAGTGAACAGATAAACAAGATGTCCACGACAGAGTAGAAGCAAAGTGCTGCCTACCCACACCTCTGATCCCATTCCCACCCATCTTCTTTTCTCCCTGTCTTTTCTTCCCTTCTGCCAAATACACAGAAATGCTATGTACACTATGTACCAGACACACAGATGCAACATTAACTAGAACAAAGCCTTTGCCCTCACAGAACTTATGTTTCTAGTGATGGTAGTGCCACACAAAATATAAATGTGTAATATTCATCGGTGCTGTGAAGAAAAATAAAGCAGAGCAAGGGGCTAAGAATGATAGCAGGAGGAAGAAAGAGTGCTGTTCTATACAAAATGGTCAGCAGAAGCCTCTTAGATGGGGAATATTGGAGCAGAGATCTGAATAAAGTGAGAGACAGTGAGCTGTGCAGATTCTGAAGAGAGATCTAAGAATGAGAAGAGCAATCCCAAGGGCCCTGATGTGAGAACGTACTCAATGAGTTCCTGGAATGGCAGGGAGCCAGCATGGCTGGAGTGGAGGGAACAAGAGGAAGTGGGTGAGAATGATGTCAGCAGAGCTTCTCAGTCTGCTCCTCCAGGGTCATCTTGCCCAGGCTGTAGCTCCTCTCTGTGAGCAGATAACTGGGAACCTAATATCTTGCCAAAGGAGCAGCCCCTATTTCTAACCACCTCAACATCAAAATCTCAGTAGCATCTCAGACTTAACATGTTGAAACTAAAATCCTCTTAGACTCAGACCTAGTTCTTCTCCTAGCATCTTCATATTTGCTGGCAACTACATAATTTCCTAGTTGCCCAGAAATGAAGACAACTTCTCCCTTTCACCCACCAAGACCCATTCAAATTGTTTTCATTTTTATCCTCTTCCTGGAATGCCTCTCACATCTGTTCCTGATTCCATTCTAGGAAGACTCATCATTTCTGGTCACAGACAATTGCAACAACTGCTACCTACTCTCACAATGTCCATCACACTCCTTCCCAAGCTGGACATTACACAGCTGGGAGACTAATCTTCAGAACACACAACCCTAATCACTACTGGGTAAACCTCAACATATTCTAATGCCTTCCTGATCAAATGTAAACTCTCAATGTGGACTTAGTTAGTACTCAAGGTCTTCGATAAGGAAGATCCCAGAATAAGATTATAACCTTGGCTCCTACTTCCAATCAGCCAAGCTGAAATCACTTGTCATTCTGGGTTTCTCTACCTTGCCGACTTGGTTTAACATTTTCTTCTGTTATAATGTATAATTCCAACACCACTTCAGGGTTCCATTTAAGTACCTCCTTTCATATGAGCCTGTCCTTATTCTTCCAACTGGAAGTGATTTCTCCCTAATCATTTCTCAAAACCCTATTTATCCCATTTCATCTTGTTTGACAATATAGTCTTTTATTTCTCTAAACTATATTCTTAATTTCCTCCTCCAAAACTGTTTCTCCTTTCTCTTTTCCCTTGTCAATAAATAGCATGGACATTTATTTATATTTTTTTCGCGTGACAAACCTAGATAACACTCTTGATTCTTCCCTTTCATCTCACATATATACCATCAGTAAATACTGCTGGCTCTTGTTCTGATAGCCTCCTATTCACCCCACTGGTGAGGGAGAGAACCCTCTCCCTAAATAGTATGGAGATGACAAACACACAACACTGGGAAAATGAGAATGACAGCAGTTTATTAGTCACTTTTTTTTTTTTTTTTTGTGACAGAGTCTCGCTCTGTCGCCCAGGCTGGAGTCCAGTGGCGTGATCTCGGCTCACTGCAAGCTCCGCCTACCGGGTTCACGCCATTCTCCTGCCTCAGCCTCCCAAGCAGTTGGGACTACAGGCGCCCGCCACCATGTCTGACTAAATTTTTTGTATTTTTTTTCAGTAGAGATGGGGTTTCACCATATTAGCCAGGATTGTCTCGATCTCCTAAAGTCGTGATCCACCCCCCTTGGCCTCCCAAAGTGCTGGGATTACAGGCATAAGCCACCACACCCATATATATTCACAGCCCAGGGAGGAAGACACTAAATGCTGTGTAGGGTCACATTGGAGTTGCATTCAGGAACAGAGTAAACAAGAATAGGCTGTGGGAAGCACGCTTTGTAGTAACAAGAGTCTGAGGTGACCCCTGGTTCCAGTGGAAGGATATAATTGGCTTGTTTGAATAATTTTTCAGACCAACAGAGAAGTGAAATCCATTAGGTTAAGGACTGGATAGGGTACAGCTGTTCCAATGATGTGAGAACTAGCTGGGTGGGGGCATATCTGAGGAGAGCAGGGGGCTTGGGCTTAGGCCTTTGGGGCCCTGTGAAGCACAAAGTTGTCAAGACAGCACTTCATATTGCATCTTAATTTTAACGCTTACACCACATTCAATCCTTTGATAACTTGAGGTTAAACTTTTTTGATAACTAAGATTTTTAGAGAGTGGAAGCATTCCCCTTGGAAGGGTCATCCGCATTAACCAGGAAGGATAGGGTCACAGGGTGGCGTAGACACCAAGAACATGAACTTAGAGGTACCTCCCTTTATGGCCACTGAAGAAAATTGATAGACCCATGGGGCATAAGTTGAGGAAGTGCACATCCCTAGGGGTGTGAATTGAGATTAATCAATACCTATGGCAATAGCGATACCCAGTCGGGGGTCCATTTACCACTTGATAATTTAAACAGGAGTTCTTTAGGGAGCTCATTAGGCCTCACAGCGAAACCAATTGCCTGGTTTATAGTAAAAGTGGAAGTTCCATCGAATGTCTTCTTCAAGAGCCCAGCACTGTATATTCTGAGAAGTGAATGAGTGTCTTGTCACCATTGGTGATGTCCGGAACTACTTCACAGGGGCTAAGGAGTGTACTGGTGAAGACTTGTGTTGTGACCTTAGCATATGTAGAGACATCTCTTACCTTGATTTATATTTTGGGTATCTGTGAGGCAAGAGATTTCCAAAGTTCTTTATCCTGAAGGGGGCAACTCTTAGGCAGTAGTCCAAGAGTATGTAAAAATGTGTAGATGGGGCCATTTATTGGGCAGAACACCCAGTTAGGTAAGATGACTGTGTAAAGTTTGGCCAATTGTGCTTAACCTTGGGTACCATCCTTTATCAGGGTTGTCTTGGTTAAGAGATGGAAACCAGCAACATTCCACTGGGCTCCATCATATATAATGGCAATTCCATCTGTGAAGTGTACAAAATCTCACTGCAAATAACTCCATTAATTCCAAGGAGGTTCCTGGGTAGCCAAGGAGCCTGGAAAAGTGGTGTCTTTCTCCAGTGCCAAAACATGGCAAGAAATTGAGGACAGAGAAGGCCATCCTCTCCTGCAAGTAGAATATACAGATGGCCCAGATTTGGCCCCATCCTGTAGCAAGGAGACCTTGGTAGCCATGCTGAGCTTTGAGGGTGACATAAGGCATAATGGGCAGCTGGATACAGAGGGTAACAGCTGGATACAGAGTCTGTTAAAGCCTCTGTTTCCAGGAGAACCCAGTAAGTGGCAGGCTATTGCTGCTCTAATGATATATAGTGCAGGTCTGAGGAAAGGCAGCTTCTTGAATTAGAAGTCCATGGACAACTAACTCTGGCCATCATAAGTAAGCCAGCGACTCCAGTGGCATAGGGAATGTTACTAAGGGCTCTACAACAAAGGACTCTCTAAGGGCACCAAGGGGAATTCCTGATTATTTCAACTGGACAGATTCTAGAATCTTTTGTTAAGAGGGGCTGATTGCAAGTGACAGCCTAAATATGTCAGGGAAAAATTTAAAATGTGGACTATGCTGCCTTCAGAATCCCAAAATTACTAAACAAAAAAAAAATTGACTTGTATAAACATTTGAAAAGGTAAATAGCTGTTTGTTTCTTGATACTGTCAGGAATGAAACATCTCTTGATTTACTAATAATTTTCAAAAATGTAGCCAAGGTGGCAGGGCTTTATACTATGTGGGGCAATTGCCTATTCCCTTTTTATAAGCTATTTTGTATTTTTATGTCCTTAATTAATGTGTCAAATGACTTCAGGAGGATGTCATCAATATCGTTTCATAGCAGTGCTTCTGGGAAAGGTAGATGCATTGAAGACGTTCCTTGCAAAGACCGTGTGCAATGGCAAAGCTGCTGGTGTACTCCATGGGCAGCCTGGCAAAGGTGTGTTGGGTCTCTTCAGAGGAAAAGGCAAACTGCATCTCAGAGGCTGCTGAAATAGGCACTGAAGAGACTGTATTAACTAAACCTATAATAGCAAATATTTACTGATTGCTGATGAGATATTTTAAAAGTAATTTCAAGAATATTGGGTGTTGAGTAAGGGGACCTTAGCAGATGCAACCACAGGATTGAGATTGTAGTGATCTGTTCAATACCATAAAGTTCTGTTATTCTTTCTAGGTATAAGAAAGCACAAAATTGGGCTGTCAAATGGAGAAGCAGTGGAGATAATCATCCTGTTACTAATTAGATCTTAGATAATGAGGTTTGATCCTTTAAAATCCATATTTATGTTGGGCCATATTAATGATATTAACTAGGGGGGTTATGTAGTTCCATTTTGTCAGGCCAATTTTTAGGTACCAAAGACTTAATCTAATTTTAATTTTTATTATTTATGATTGAGTCAGATTATCCATGCTTACTGTGAGACATTTTAGAGCAATGGGTGCTATTACCATGGCAATTTAGCTCCCAAAGCAATAGTTTTGATGGTTAAGGTGAGGCATACCTATTTGTTCTTTATTTTATATTCAGTAACTCTCCCAAGATTATAGGGGTACTTTGTTTAAAGTTAGTAGGCCCCCCAGATATAACAATAATTTCAGCCCCAGTGTTGAAGTACATGAAGGTCCACAAATTGTTAATTTCAACAGATATTAAAGTGAATCCAGAACCTATATTATAGAGACACTAAAGCCAATTAGCAGTTCTTTATCTTGTGGCTATTTAAATTATTTCTAGTAAATTTTGAACTTCAAATTGGGCCAAATTGTGGACCTATGTTTTAATTTAATTACATATATATAAATTACAGAAATTTAAACATGCATATGCACATATGTTTAAATTTTTCTCTTCTCCTGTGTCCAGGTTTCTTCCCCCCCTCTTTTTTTTCTGTTTGTCACTGGATATACTTCAATGGGGAGGGTCCCCTCTACTCTACCTATATTTTGCCTATATTTATAAAAAGTCTTCTTCCAGAGAGCCTCAGTATTGTCAGGCTTAGGTGCCTCCCAGGTGGCAATCGTTACGGTTTAAGGGCCCTAGGTTTCAGTCAGGTTTGCATAAACACCTTTGCTGTGCCACAAGGGTACCATGAGTGTTTTGTTGTTTGGGGTTTTGTTCTAACCCTGAGGATTAGCCTCTGTTGTGACAAAGCCACAGGCAGCCCAGTGATGCAGCAAAACAGCGCTGGCCCACAGCCCCAAGGCTGGGGAATAGAAACCAGCCTCTGCCACAGCACTGCCTTTTCCTGCAGGGTGGGCTCCCCTCAACTACTTATTTTCTTTCTGTACAAATTTCCTCAGTGTATTTTGGTTTCTGGCTGGGTTAAGCCACAGATTTCAGTTTCCGTCTCTATCCAGTCACTCATAGTGCAGACATTCTGGCCCTATCCAGAACCAGCTGGTTAGCAAAGAGCACATAAATAAAGCTGCAAGTTCTTGGTGGTGATTGAGCTATGCTGCTTTTGCCATCCATTGTTCTGATTGCCTCCTATTCACTCCATTGGTGAGGGAGGGATTCCTTGCTTTAATTAGCACAACATGGACAAATACAAGCAACCCAACACTGGAGATGAAAGCAGCAGCAGTTGATTTGTCATATATACTCACAGCCCAGGATAAAGGACCACACATACCATGCAAGGTCCCACAGGGTTGCGCACTGGAACAGAGTGAACAAGCAGGGGCAATGTTGGGGAGAGACTTTGTAGTAACAAGAGGGTGCAGTGACCCCTGTTTCCCATAGGAGAATATGATTAACTGGTTTGAATAATTTCATAGACTGGCAGGGAAGTGAAATCTGTTGGGTTGAGGACCTGCTAGAGTGTAGCTGGTCCAACTCCTGCAGGGACCAGTGGGCGGGGAGCATATCTAGCAATAGCAGGGAAACTTGCAGTGAAGCCTCTGGGGCCCTGTGAAGCTTAAAGATGTCAGGGCAGCAACTGCAACTTCATTTCAGGAACCAAAGCTCTATCCCCTGGATCCATCCTGAATTTCATCCACTTCTCACCCGCTCCATGTCTACCATTGAGTGCTAGCTCTCGCCTACCTCACCTGTTCTACCCCAATGGCCTCCTGTGCGGTTCCTACACTTCACTCTTCTCTCCACTGCCCAACACCACCATAGCCCATACTTTACCCACATCTATGATAAATGTCTGCATTTTCTACTCAAAATGCATCATTGTACTCACATCACACTTTGAATAAAATAAAAACGCTTGGCATGGCCTATAGGATCCTATGAGATCTGGGCTCCACCTCCTTTCTTTCCCAACATCAGTAGTCATACTCTTCTCATTGCACACTCTTCTCCAGCTACACATTCTTCTTTTCTTCCCTCCACTATGTCAAGCTACTTGTAATCTAAGGGCCTTCACACTTACTGTTTCTCTACCTGAAGTCATCTCCCAAAAAATATTTGCAAAACTTCCCCTTTTCATGATTCAGGCATCAGCTTTAGCTTCACCAGGCTGTTCTTACCATGCTTTATCTTCTTCATAAAACTCATCCCTACTGGATTTTATATTACACATTCTTTTTGTTTGTGTAGCTTCTACTGCGATATACATTACAAGGCAGCAGAGATCTTTTCTATTTTCTTCTATATTCTCAGCATCTAGAATGTGCCAAATATATAATAAGTGACCAGTGAATATTTGTTAAATGAATAAAGGATGAGTGTAAAAATGAACAAATGAAATTGTCTGTATCATACTTGGCACGAAGTAGAGAAATATTATCTATCCTCATTAGTAGGATTATTAGCATTATAAGCTGACCTTTTCCTAATTATGAGCATGCACTGGGGGTCATATTCTGATTAAGTTTACTTGTTATTATGACTTAGAACCCTCTGAGGAATGGCACACTTCTTAATGTCAGGCATATCTCATCTTTATTCTTATTTCTCCCCAGCAGCTACAATAAGCAAACACTAGGTGCTTAATAATTAAGAAGCACACATACCATGTGTCAGCTCCCAGTCTAAGGACTTTATATTTATTAACTCACCTAATTCTCACTAAAAGCTTGTGAGATGGATACAGATGGACACTATTGATATCTTTATTTTACAGATGAAGAAATTGAGGAACAGAGAGGATAAGATATTTTCCCAAGGTCGGTTCAGTTAATAGATTTGTCAGCCAGGGTTCTACCAGAGAAACAAATCGAGAGACAGACATAGAGACAGAGCTAGAGAGAGACAGAAAGAAACAGAGACAATTTCAAAAAATTGTCTCATGTGATTGTATAGTCAGCCTGGGCAAGTCTGAAGACTGTGGGGCAGACTAGCAGCAGGCCAGAAACTCCCAGGCAGGAGCCGAGGCTGCAGTTCACAGGAGGGATTTCTTCTTCCTTGGTGAAACCTGTTTTGCTCCTAAGGCCTTTCAACTGATTAGATAAGGCCCACTCAGATTATCAAGAGAATCTCCTTTACTTAAAGTCAACTGACTGTAGATGTTAAGCACATCTACAAAAATGCTTTCACAACACCTAGATTCATGTTTAATTGAATAACTTGACCTAAACAACTTGACACATAAAACCAACCATCACAATAGATTTGAATCTAACCTTCTCACTTCAGGCCTAAATTCTTAAGCATTGTGATACCCTATGTTTTACCTAGTATTTTTTTGAAAGAATGACTCCATCATGACAAAATGGATGACTGTTGTTCTTCCTGAAATAATTGTATTCTCTCATTCACCTGTCCTCAGCCTTGTTGAATACTTCAGTTTGTAGCTTGTTTCCAGGATTCTTTGAGCAGGGCCGTTTAAAATATATTTGAAAAGAGATTTGATCTGTGAAGCTTACTCGTTTTCTAGCCGGAGGTCTCTCTATATGTTAGGGATTTGTAGTGGAAAACTCACAAATGGAATTTCAACACATCTGAATTCAAATATCCTGGTTGCCTGACAATAGGACTGGCAGCCTAACAACTTCCAAGCTGACACCATCTTGCTTTCCCGGGGAGAGTGTCTAAAAGCAATTTACACATTACAGAGGGCTGAGAGTGTCTTTTCTTTATCTGCCATAGAGAGCACAGTAACCAATATCAGTATAGACAGTCAGAAAGTTGCCTCTATATCCTCCTTAGACTGACTCAAAAGTTGAATTTTGAACATCAATCTCCTTCTTATCACTCCTCTACTTGCTTAGAGGCTGCCATCTTGCTTTCTAAACCACCAATCCATGCCTTTTCCTACATATTGTCAGGAATTCATGACACCCAGGAAGTACTAATTAAACCTTGGAGGATGCGAGAATTTTCTTTTGTTCAACTATTTTCCAGTTCTACTTCATTTCCTTTTGAACCAATCAACTGTCTGCAGCTTCTGCAGACTGAGCTTTTGAATAAGAGGTCTGAAACGAAAGCATATCTGAGAATGAACACCTGGAAATGAGTACACTGAGTATAGTCCCTGTTTGAGGCTGTTGTTAATTCTTTTTAATTCTCTCAGATACTATAGAATGCTACCTAAATTTGTTACTCAATTTCCTTTAATAAAAACAGGATAATTGAATTCAGTAAATATTGGCTCAGTGTTTACATCACAAAAAGTACTCTGAGGGTAAAAAGATTGACTGCAACACAGGCCCTTGAAAAGCTTTAACTGTAAGAGAGGAGGAAAGTACACAAATCTAGGGCAAGTACATAAGAGAGCTTAAAGCTATGAACACTCATGGAGGAAGGAACATTTCAGACTCTTTCTCTTGGGGAATCTATATCTATAGACTGGCCTTGAGCTGAGCACTGGCAATCCAATGAGTGCTTAACAAAAAAATTAATATCCCTCTTTATGTGTGACAAGCCAGATAATAAACAAATGATAAGTACATGAGAATTTCAGCGAAAACTAGACAGACCAAAGGATGTGGAGTTTCTCAGGGAAGGAATTATTTTCTGCATGATAATTGAGGACATCCTCTTTGCAGAGGTAACATTTGAGCTCAGTCCCGAATTTTAAGAAGCAGACATTTGGGGCTAAGTAGATTCTATACTGATTGAGCCATACATGTAAACTCTCTGAGGGATATATACTTCAGTTGTCCAGGGAACAGAAAGAAGACCCACAAAGCAGGAATATATAATATAATAAGCCAGGAAAGAAGAGTAGGCAGTGAAGCTGAGGAGGCACCAGAGACCAGATCACCTAGAACCACTGCAAGCCACTGTGGGGTTTTAAGCAAGGACTGAAATGATCTGATTTATACTTTTACAAAATCACATTGGTTTCTGAATGGAGAATTGTTCATGTGGGTCATAAATATAACTAGAGAGACCACTCAGAGGGCTGTCTGCTTTGGCCATCCAGGTCAGGTGCTGGCTTGGATGAGAATAGGCACTGGGGAGATGGTAAGTTCTTGAAATATGGGTAACGTTTTTTGGTAACATAATTGATACGTGTTGACAAATGGTGAAAGAAGGGAAAAGAAGAAATCAAACAGACCCCTATGTTTTTTCCCAGGCAATGTGGTGCCTGATGATGCCATTCACTGAATTGGGAAGTGTCCTGAGATAAACTGATTCAGCAACATATAGAAGCACATTTTACACAAGATGAGAAACATGGACAAAGTCCTAGAATCAAGAAAGGAAGCAAAGCTTTCAGGAGAGTCAGTGAACATTTGACTGGAAAGCAATATACATGTCAGGAAGCTAGGGGGCACTAGACTGAAGAGGCCAAGGTTGTATATTGAGGCTATATAATATTGAAGGCCATCAATGTTGTGGTTAGGGTGAAGCGTTAGGTAAGTATTAGACAAGGAAGCCACAAATAATTCAAAAAATAAGAAAAACTGGAAGATCCTTATGCACAGACTTATTGCTGCCTTAGTAAACCCAGAAACCAAAGGGACCCAAGTTGTCCACTCAAAAACCACACAGGCCAAGTATAGAAAGTGCCTATAGGCCATCAACAACTACCCAATGTCAGGATCCTTGGAGGTGAGTTTTATGTACCCACTTCCTCTGAATGCTGCTCTTCATAGCAGGCAGATGGGCACCTACTTATTGAACACTGTCAGAGCAGACTCCCTTCCTGACAATCCCATTGTGTGGGATCCAGCATCTTAGTTGCCATCATTAACAACAAAATGGCTATCAAGAATAAGCCATTTGAAACTCTCACTACCTTTATAAAGTACATCTAAAATATCAATTTAAAGAGAAGTTGGGGGTTATCTAATTCTCTTTCCAAAATGCACTGTTGAAACATTTTCCCCACCTAAACAAGGGCCATAATTTTCAAAGAAAGAAGGAGAAACCACACCCTCTCCTCACCACCAGGCTGCATCAAGACAGCCTGGAGATCATTCAGGCCGAGGGTGGTGGCTCACACCTGTAATCCCAGCACTTTGGGAGGCTGAGGCGGGTGGATAACGAGGTCAGGAGATCAAGACCATCCTGGCTAACACCTACTAAAAAATACAAAAAATTAGCCGGGCATAGTGGCAGGTGCCTGTAATCCCAGCTACTGGGGAGGCTGAGGCAGGAGAATGCAGCGTGAACCAGGGAGGCGGAGCTTGTAGTGAGCCGAGACTACACCACTGCATTGCAGCCTGGGTGACAGAGCGAGACTCAGTCTCAAAAAAAGAAAAGGAAAAAAAAAAAGAAGATGGCCTGGAGATCATTCAAACCACACATCTACCTCCCAGAATTGCTGAAACTCCTGCCTGCCTCACCTCCTTGCCCAGTGGTATGTGCCTCCCCACCTTTAGAAGGATCCACATGGAAAAATGGAAGGCTGAGACCCTCTGAGTCAGGCTGCTACAGGCATTTGCTTTTTGTCCATTTAAGTCACTGATATGCAATTTTACATCAGGAGGCAGAGTCTAAGGAAAAGAAAAAGGATCAGACAGCTTTTTGAAACCAAATTATTGCCTCTCTGACAGATACCACTGTGCTGCTTACAAGTGTTTTTCCTATTAAGTTTTAGCGAGTACAAGGGCTATAGTAAATAACCTTTCATCTGCAGAAGTTTTTCAAGGAACAAATAAGGAGCAATGCAAAGTAATCCTGGGAGAAGTTTACAGAGAGATCGTATCACCTGAATTTAAAGTAATAGAATAGAAGGAAAAGTAGAAACCTATATACAATTGCTTTGGGGAGGGGGGGTGAGTAAGCCCTCTTTCTAATATATAATTTATATGCAAATTGTTGTTATTATAAAAATAATTATGCCTACTTGGATTGGAAATATATGTATATATATGAGATTACATTTGAGGCAATGACCAAAATCTGACATTAAGTAACAATACCTTGAGATATTTAGGAAGGTTTTGCTATCAAATAGTTAATAGAGAATTCATTTTTTACTTTCTTATTTTGAGTTTTTCTTTTTTTCTCTCGGCTAGATGAGAGAAATGATTTCTGTGGCATATGATGGTAGACTTGTTGCGAGGTGGTATTTTTGTTTTTTCAAGGCTCAACTAAACATTTTATGCAGTAATAACCACATTTCCAGGAGAAGTTAGGAAACCTCATAATATTACACATGAAAAAGAAACAACAAGACCAGGAAAATGCTGGAGTTTGCACTGGTTTGAAACAAGCCGTGCATAGCTAATCAGTCAGAAAACCCTGGATTACAACCAAACCATAACAGAAGAATATAAATGAACAGAGGGCATGTGAATGATTCTTGCTGGAGATAAAAAAAACTTGAATTATCAAGTAGTTTTCTGAAAATTGAAAAATAGCAAACACTCAATTATTGGCAGCACACATCCTCGATTAGGCAAATCTGTGTGTCAGTCAACCAGAATATACAATAGAATAATTTAGGTTCATTCTTTCTCAATCTACAAACATAATCATTTTCACATGGAAACTTGGCAATGTCACACCTCATTTCTCAGCAGACTTAAGAACAGTGTGCAGTCTTGAGGTGTTTTGGATCACCTTTACAAAATGAATCCAGTACATTTCCACTCCCCTTACAGATTGTTATCATGTACAATTAAATCTAAACTGCACTTGTCAAAACAAGATAACAAATCATAGTCCCCATTGCAGTAGCCCTAGATTTCTTTTTAATCATCCTTTGTCACCTGCTCTCAAAGTTTACCAATTGAACCATTTGCAATACAATCCCAATACTTATCAGTAAGACAGCCATAGTTAAAACTTTACACCAACAAATAATTAGTACCTAACAGCTTTATAGGATGTTTAAATGAAGCGGCAGTAATTTTCCAGAAATAAAAATTCAGAAAAGTGACAATTCTTTTTTTTTTTCTTTGTCTTTCTGTTTTGGAAACTTGTATTATGATAAAATAAAACCAAAGCCTAATTTAGAATCTAAGATCTTTAGAGGAAGAATATAGTTTTATATATGCATCAACAGACTGAATGACTTTGTTCTTTTCCAGTTTATCAGTTAAGATGGGCTATGGCACCAAATCTCAGTGGCTTAACATGACAAAGTTTATTCTTCGTGCATGCTAATACCTAATGTAAGGTAGCAGCGGGGATACTTGCCCAATGTATTCATTCAGGCAGGGACCAAAGCGAACAGAGGCACCATCTCAATACATGCTTCCAAAGCATAGAAAGGAAAGCCACACATATCACTTCTGTTCAATGTTCACAAATCTTTGGCAAAAGCAACTCAGAGCAAAGCCTATATCCAAAGGTAGGATAGATGTATTAGTCCATTTTCATACTGCTACAAAGAAATACCTGAGACTGGGTAATTTATAAAGAAAAAGAGGTTTAATGGACTCACAGTTTCACGTGGCTGGGAAGGTCTCACAATCATGGCAGAAAGCAAAAGAGGAGCAAAGGCATGTCTTACCTGGTGGCAGGGAAGAGAGTGTGTGCGGGGGAACTGCCCTTTATAAAACCGTCAGCTCTTGTGAGACTTATTCACTATCAGGAGAATAGCATGGGAAAAATCACCCCTATGATTCAGTTTCCTCCTACGGGGCCCCTCCCCATGACACGTGGGGATTATAGGAGCTACAATTCAAGATAAGATTTGGGTGGGGGCACAGCCAAACTACATCAATAGAGATGTACAGTCCTACCACATGCCTGGAAAGCTACCTATTTCCAGTATTGAGGGAGCAGTTTTACAAAATGTTCAATATTCCATACAGAGAAAACCCGAAATTATCAATAACAAAGTAAATAAATGAACAGCAGAAGAAAATCTTCTATTTTAATTAGAATCATAGATATTCATTTTCCCATTTGGGTCCCCTACTTACACATCAACCAATGAACAACTATAATAATAAGTGACAGAAATGGATTCTTACCCTGCCAGTACTGTGTGGGAGATGCTGGTATCCCGAGATCTAGTCTGGGAGCCCAGAAATGAAATATGTTACTGACCATTGTAATACTAAAGGGAACTTGACCATGTTGTTCATAGACAGGAAGTTTTGCCTCTGCCCATCTGACACAGACATTCTGATGCCATTGTTTTATCCAGGGAGATATAGACAGCTATTTTGACACATCTACTTTGACACAATCTTGTCAAAATTGCAAAGGCCAGATGTAATAATATTTTTTATTGTTGCTAAAATATGTAACAGACGTTTCTAAACTTCCGAAGCCTTCCTTAACACCAATATACACTGTAGCAAATCAGAGCAGAATAAAAACATTATTTGTGTATTATGTTTATTATGTAATAGTTATAAATTCTTGTCACTGACCTTCATCCTATTATTGAATTTCTCTCCATTCTTTAATGTCAACTCCTCTCATGTGTTTGCTAGCACTTTCAAACATTCTCTACCCTCCTCATTCCATGCCAAAGTCAGCCCCTTCCTTGCTCCTCTTCTCTGATGTTGTCTAGCCTCAGTATATACAATCACTGAAACTTATTCATGACATATTTTTATCATCTGTACATGTTTTGCCGTGACAGGAGATTTGTAAAATATTCATAATAATTGGTGCTTATTAAGTGTTGGACCAAAGATTGACAAAATAATTTCACAATTAACCCACAGGAATTTGAGAGCTACTCTTCTCAGATACTTACAGAGAGTTTTATTTTTGTATTCCCTCTTTACATTTGAGATTTTTCTATCACTTCTAACCTTTCTTTCTTTTGTAATGTATGTGTCCTTTATTTTTTCAATGCTAGACTGTGAGTTCCATCAACAAGCTCCCAAATGAAAATATCCCTGTTTAAATTTTGTTTGTTTCTTTTTTTTTTTTTTTTTTTGAGACAGAGTCTCGCTCTGCCACCCAGGCTAGAATGCAATGGCACAATCTTAGCTCACTGCAACCTCCACCTCCCAGGTTCAAGTGATTCTCCTTCCTCAGCCTATCAAGTAGCTGGGATTACAAGCACGTGTCATCACGCCTGGCTAGTTTTTGTATTTTTAGTGGAGATGGGGTTTCACCATATTGGCCATGCTGGTCTTGAACTCCTGACCTCATGATCCATCCACCTCGGCCTCCCAAAGTGCTGGGATTACAGACATGAGCCACTGCTCCCGGCCTGTTTGTTTGTTTCTAAAGTTGATAGATGCCTTGAACTAGGGGATCACTTATTATCATTATTTATTGTCCTATTATGAAATGACTTAAGATGACATAAAAATAATGGAGCCTGACATTGTTCTTGATCCTGTATGTACGTGTGGCTGGTGAGTACGCACATAAGCAGCTCATAGATGGATAGATATACAGAGAGTAGACTCTTCCAACCAATTTTAAACTGGATGCAGTCTTTCAATTTTGTTGCCTTCTGAGACTTTAAATATACGTTTTAGTTGATAACATAGCATCTTTATTCTTTTAAAAAGGCACTAAAAGAGTGGGATGGTGGTCAGAGGTAAGTATCAGAAATGCACATTTCAAAACATTACCTAATAATGAATAACGGAGTTTTAAATAAGGGGAAAAAATAGCAGTGGGACAGAGGCCAGGAATGAAATGTACACCGCCTTTGTGTACATTACTCATAAGTATATAAATGAACTTAGTGAATTTTTTCTTTGTTATACATCAAAATAAAGTCAAAATTTCTGCTTCAAATTGTCAAAATGTGGTTTATATTTCCCAAGATTATATATCTGAATAACAATTCTATTTATT
This sequence comes from Colobus angolensis palliatus, assembly GCF_000951035.1. Lineage (NCBI taxonomy): Eukaryota > Metazoa > Chordata > Mammalia > Primates > Cercopithecidae > Colobus > Colobus angolensis. Next base: position 1,148,903 of record NW_012118522.1, read on the forward strand.
TCAAATGATCTGCAGACTAACCTCAATGTGCAATGCACTGTGCTTAAGCATTTTAGAATAGATTAGAAAAAAACACAGAACTTGACCTAAAGATCTCTTCAACTGAAAAGATAGGTATGGTAAGTACCAGTGAGGGTAGAGAGTCACTAGCCCTGGATGATGGCTCTTGGACTTCAGAGAGGGGAAAGCTAATTTAACAGACTTAGACTGGTGATTTAGAAGTCCACGGTTTCAAAAAGAAATGCATATCCATTCTTATATATGACTATCCTTTGGAGGTTGGACTTGGGTTCATCATTCCAAAAAATTTGAAAGCTGAAACCACCAGGCAAGTTTAAGTGTGAATTCCCCCAATTTATTTTCTGAGCATGCAAAATTTGATCTTCAAAATATCAAATGTGTGCAGAAGACATTCTGTGCTGAGATGCACGCATCTGTTGAAGTGCCAACCAGTCTGGCCAAAGAAAGAACAGCTGCCTGAGTCTTCAGGCAGAGATGGGTTGGAGACATCTCAGCCTCCAAGGCTAGTTGACTTAAAACATGGTCGGTAAGAAGAAAAGCCTCACCCTTATCCTGCGCCTTCAGCATCTACATCTGTTTCCTAAGTTCTCAGTGAACAGCTTGCTCCTGTTTCTTCACAGAAAATATAAATAACCAGCATTTTCCAAATAACAGCTTCATAGTACCTGCCAAACAGAGGCCATGTATTTAGCATGTATTTACTAAGACAAGCTTTCTTCCAATCATGGGCCTGAACAGAGTGTTCTACTCTGCTAGGTAGACACCTGGAGATTAATGCTTCAATTGCATTGCCAGGTATGCTACTTTTTGCTGTTATTCTCTTTTACGTCATTGTCTAAAATGTGTATATATATATATATAAAACATATGTTACACAAGTGAAGGGTGAGTTGTGGAAAGAAAGAGTTTCAATAGATCCTATAATTAGGTTTTCTATCTACTAGGTTTTATTAGGTTATAAAAGTAAGCTCCATAATTAAGATTCTGTGGTTATCCCTCTTAAGGACTCAGTATAATATCTGTTGAATATGGTTGAAGTTCACAATTTGTATCACGGAAATGCATCCTTGGAAAAGTATGTAAATAAAGTCATTCTAAACATCTTAACCCTAGGCAAAATTGTAAAGTAAGTTCATGTTTTATCTTCAATGATGTCTTTTTTCTCTAAATCCTTTCTTCATTAGATTCTAATTTTTTGAATTCCCACACCAGTGGGAAAACTAGTGCCTCCTGATGCCCCATCCCTCCGGTCATAGGGGGAAGAAAAAAAAAAAAGCTACTCTGATAAATTCTCACGTTCAGCAAGTTTACTAGTCCTAAACAACAATGGGAACACAATGGATTGCTTCTGTCAAGTTGCCTATAGTCTAGTGAGGGCAACAGATACGTAAACAACACCTCCTCTCTACAATTACAGCCTATAATAATCAGTATTACAATAAAAGGAAGCTCAAGTTGCAGCTGGAATATATGGGGCATCAGTTACCCAGACTCTTTAGACAGAGTTCTGCAATTGGTGACAATTATTTTGAATCGTGACAAAAAGATGATATCAAAGCAAAAATATGGGTTTATTCCAAGCAGAGGCAACAGCATGTGCACAGTCACAGAAATGAAAAAGGGGATGACCATCAGGAGTGTAACCCCTCCCAAGATGGGTTCACCTAAAGCCAGGTAGAGCCAACTGGAGCCCAAATCCCAGATTCTGACCTGTGGTTCTGGGCTCCACACACTACAGACAGGCCAGACACATAGTCCTGACCTCAGTCACTCTAACGCCCCATAAGAGTTTTTTTGTCCTAGAAAATCCACAGATTCTTCATGCTCCACCTTACTGATTAAATTAAAATTAAGCCCACTATTAGCAGTCATTTGAATTCTTTGTATGATCAGCATATCAAAAATAGGAAAATTGAATAATGATACAAGAATAATAAACATTTTCGAGTACCACGTCAGGCACTGTTTATAGAATGTACACGTATTAACATTTTAATCCTCACAACCCGACAAAGTAGGTGTGTTGATTATCCATTTTGTGAGGCGTGAAGAGATGGTGCTGATAAGAGGTGTAACTGGCATGCTGAGCCCGGCACCAACCTCCCACACCTCAGAGCACACATCATTTCTCTGCTTTGAGCTGAGGCTTCCAGGATCATATGCTTGGAGGCTACTCACTGCCTGATCCCCAAATTCTAACTCTAGACTTCCTGACGGCAACAGAAGGAGCAAATATAGACTTCAGAACATTAGGTTTTATTCCTATTTTCAGGAATTCACCCACGCCAGCCTCACAATGTCCCTAGAGAGATATGTACCATTGTCCCATTTTGTAAATGGAAAACCACTGCAGGTTTCTAAGCAGGAGAGGAACAAAATCAAGTTTGCACTATGCAAAGATCATTCCAGCTACAGCATACACAATGGAATAAAGAGAAGGAAGGGTGACCAGCTGCATCCATGTCCCTACAAAGGATGCAAACTCATCCTTTTTTATGGCTGCATAGTATTCCATGGTGTATATGTGCCACATTTTCTTAATCCAGTCTGTCACAGATGGACATTTGGGTTGATTCCAAGTCTTTGCTATTGTGAATAGTGCCGCAATAAACATACGTGTGCATGTGTCTTTGTAGTAGAATAATTTGTAATCCTTTGGGTATATACCCAGTAGTGGGATGGCTGGGTCATATGGTACATCTAGTTCTAGATCCTTGAGGAATCGCCATACTGTTTTCCATAATGGTTGAACTAGTTTACAATCCCACCAACAGTGTAAAAGTGTTCCTATTTCTCCACATCCTCTCCAACACTTGTTGTTTCCTGATTTTTTAATGATGGCCATTCTAACTGGTGTGAGATGGTATCTCATTGTGGTTTTGATTTGCATTTCTCTGATGGCGAGTGATGAGCATTTTTTCATGTGTCTGTTGGCTGTATGAATGTCTTCTTTTGAGAAATGTCTGTTCATATCCTTTGCCCACTTTTTGATGGGGTTGTTTGTTTTTTTCTTGTATATTTGTTTGAGTTCTTTGTAGATTCTGGATATTAGCCCTTTGTCAGACGAGTAGACTGCAAAAATTTTCTCCCATTCTGTAGGTTGCCTGTTCACTCTGATGGTAGTTTCTTTTGCTGTGCAGAAGCTCTTTAGTTTAATGAGATCCCATTTGTCAATTTTGGCTTTTGCTGCCGTTGCTTTTGGTGTTTTAGACATGAAGTCCTTGCCCATGCCTATGTCCCGAATGGTACTACCTAGATTTTCTTCTAGGGTTTTTATGGTATTAGGTCTAACATTTAAGTCTCTAATCCATCTTGAATTAATCTTCGTATAAGGAGTAAGGAAAGGATCCAGTTTCAGCTTTCTACTTATGGCTAGCCAAGCTGGAAACCATCATTCTTAGCAAACTATCACAAGAAGAGAAAACCAAACACCGCATGTTCTCACTCATAGGTGGGAAATGAACAATGAGATCACTTGGACTGGGGAAGGGGAACATCACACACTGGGCTTATCATGGGGAGGGGGGAGGGGGGAGGGATTGCATTGGGGAGTTATACCTGATATAAATGATGAATTGATGGGTGCTGACGAGTTGATGGGTGCAGCACACCAACATTGCACAAGTATACATATGTAACAAACCTGCAAGTTATGCACATGTACCCTAGAACTTAAAGTATAATAAAAAATAAATAAATAAATAAATAAATAAATAAATAAAGAGAAGGAAGGGTGAATGTGAGGAGATGGGTTAAGAGGCTGTTGCAGTGAGGGGGGCGAGAGATGATGGTGGCTGGGCCCCAGGTGCTGGCAGTGAAAAGGAGAGAAATGAGCACATTCAAGAGCCCTTTAGAAAGGGAACCCTCAGTTCATCCTCCAAACAGCAGCAAGATTTGGAAGGCAAGTCAGATAACAACTGTCCTTAATTTAAATCCTTTCAAAGGCTTCCTGGTGCCCTTGGGATGAAATCTGGAATCATTTCCAACAAGACTGTCTCCGGGACTCTCTGCTGTCTACATTGCCAGCCCCTGGCTGTCTGTTTCCATGTTTTTCATGTGTTAGTTCCTCTGCCTGAAGCCCTCTTCCGACAACTTCCACACTGAGGGCTCCTCCTTGTTTTTTAAGCCTCAGCTTAAATACACCCTCCTCCCAGCAAACTTCCTGGACCATCCCATCAAAGTAAGTACCACAGTATTACCTACCTCAATGCCTCCTCCTTTCCTTTCCCAGGCCTTACAGCAATTTTTCATCATTTGTCTGTTTCTCATTTACTACCTTTCGTTTGTCATGAGGAATGTAAGATCATGTGAGCAGGAAACCGATCTGCCTTGTTCATCTAGCGCAGTGCCTGCCCTGCCATGTAGGGAGTTCTCAGTAAACAAACTTACCAAATTCACAAAGCAATATGTATGGACAGCTTGGGAAGCTTCCATTTTCTAGCAGGCAGAGTTGGCTGGGTGATGGTGACCTTCTCCAAGGACCAGGTTTGGTGGAAAATAGTCAGATTTTAGGTCCAGAAGCTATGTGTTAAACATCCCTGAGATTTTTCCAAGAAGGTAACAAGATCAAATGGCCTATAAATTTTCAGACAACATGTACAGCTTGCTAAATCATCTTTTTACTGTATTGTCTGTTATACCCATATTTTTGTTTCAATTTCTTAAAAGTTGCCAGCACAATGAAAAGCCACCATATTTAACTAGATGATCAAAATAGCAAAAGGTCAAATTGCGCTGCATTTTGATTACCGAGAAGATTTTTCTGATTACTAAGGGAGAGACCCTAAGGGATAGATACAGTTTTAATTAGTTATTAAATTATTTCCTCTTACATTCTGGAAAACTTTCTATTTGAAATCCCACTTCCAGTGATTAATCTTTATCATTCTCCATAGAAGCCAATGTTTAGAAAACTGTATAATCCCTATATTCTAACTCAGGAAATTGAAGCAGGATGAGATTACCCTGGCCAAGAAAGAGAGTAATTTTATGGCTGAGTTGGTTTCAAATTCAGAGTATATCCCAGGCTTTCAACACTCTACTAATGAACTGTGTACTATTTTCATTTCTGTTTGCTTACATGAGTATTCACCAAGCCACCAGCACCATATAAGATTAGTATCCAAGCTACAAAGTCTTCTCAAATTGCTAACACCAGACATAGTTCAGACTTTAAATACCAGGAAGCAACTCGGAACAGCTGCTTTTGAATCAGACATAAATCTAAGCAATGCTGCAATATAGCAAAAGGGGGAAAAAGACCTTGTCTCATTAAATAGCTAACAGGAGAGTGTATCTGATAGTAAAATCTTGGCAGAACATAAAATACCTGTTTACTGCCAAAATCTAGTCACACAACATTAAGGTTACCTATTTAAGCACAGAGCACTGGCTTCTCATCATATGTAATTCTATCAAGGAGTCTCCCTCATTGCCTTTAGAGTGGGTAAAAACATGACTGCCAAGATAACCAGGACCCATCCTCACAGGAATTTATAGATAAAAATTAATTTCTCAAACGGTGTCCAAAAGCAAATCAGTGACTAATGGAGACTATCGAGCAAAAGCATAACCAGCCTCCTGGAGCCTGTAGCAGCCAAAGCTTTTGAATAATTTTCCAGGGCAGCTCCTTAGTGGAGAACATAGACAAAATCCCATCTGGGTGTTATCAACAGGAACTATACAAACATGGTCTGTGTATTTTTTTTTTCTTCTTTTTCATGGCCCTCCTCCAATTATTGTATTTGGGTATCTTCAGTTTGTTACAGTGCAACCAACTCATGACCAGAAAAAAAAAAAAAAAAAGAGTGTGTGTGTGTGTGTGTGTGTATATATATATATGTATGTGTATATATATATGCATATATATACACACGTGTGTGTGTGTAAAAAGCTATGTGTGTGTGTGTGTGTGTGTATATAAATATATATACACCCCATGTTTTTTTTACTTTTACACAGCCAAAAGATAATTTCAAGAACAATCCTGGGGAAAAATATCCCATGGGATATTTTTAATCAAGTAGCACAACATTTCTCATATAAATATTGCATAGGGACTGCCATGAAAATAACCCATTAAGTAAAATATTCCAAAATCGAATCTAATAAAGCTGGATAGAAAAATCCATTCTTCTGCTTTGGCATAGAATGTATAATAAAACTAGGGAAATGTTCGTATGCCATTAAACTCGACAAGCCTAGGGTAATCCAGAGCATTCACAGAAAAGCACAGTAAGAAATGGGAAAATGAAAGGGTGATAGCATTCTGCCATGGCCACGACTAATAGATCTACCTTCAAATAAAAGAAAAAGAAAATCAATTCAGTTAGAAAGATGTCAGGATGGAGCAATTATTCATGGCTAATTACTTCTTAAAAGATGATGACAATGGGTTAGTTTTCCCTGATATTGATGAAGGAAAACCTTTGGGGAAATCATTTGCAAAGGTTAGCAGGGATATGAATTATTCTCTGGTATGTTGGAAGGCAAAGAAGAGGGAAGAATAAGTAAAATACTAGTACAGCCTCGTGAAGGTCATCAAGACAACTGAGCTGATACTATGAATTACCGTTTTCTAAAATCCAAACCTGTCATCAATGTGTCTCACAGTGAATTATTTCCTAGAAAAGATGATTTGTTATGAAATGTTCAGTAACTCACCAGACAAATGACTTTAAATAATTGTATTCAGTAGTACATTGTGAAAGCCAAGATTAGATGTAGTTGTTCTACCTATAAATTAAGAATCCTTTTGAAGCAATTACTATAGCACAATTTTAATGTGTGTTCTCGGCTTTGGCCTTAGAAAAGTTGGTGGTGTGTTTAGTGACACCTGCTCACAGAATTCACCTAAAAAGAAAAAAAAAACCATGGTGGTTTTTGCAGGCAGTCTTTGAATATAGGTTAATTATAGATTATAGCCTAGAGCTCTGATCAAAGACCATGCATATTTGTAAGAAATGAGCAGACTGTGGCATATTTGGTCCATTCATTTTCATCATCTAAAGCACCTATAACTAACAAGAGGAGATGCATATCAAAGAAAACCTTTCCCCTTGGTATGGTGAAGCAGGAGCTGCCTACTGTACACCAACATTTTAAAGCAACCCCTGTTTAAACTCTCTCCAAAATACATATGCAGTTGGCTCTCTGTAGCCATGGGATCCGCATCTGTGGCCGCAACCCACTACGTATTGAAAATATTCAGGAAAAACACAGATGCTTGTGTCTATAATAAACATGTCTAAATTTTTTTCTTGTAATTATTCCCTAAACAATGCAAAATAACAACTGTTTACATAGCCTTTACATTGTAGTAGGTCTTATAATCTAAAGATGATTTAAAGTGTATGGGAGGATGGGAGCACATTATATGCAAATACTACACCATTTTATATAAGAGACTTGAGCATCTGTTGATTTTGGTATCCTCAGGGGATCCTGGAACCAATCCTCCATGGATACTGAAGGGCAACTCTATATGTATATAAATGGATTTGCATATACTAATTTGTATCTATGAGCTCATATTTAAGGCCATGTGTTACCCCCAGACAAAAAGACATGCCACTGAGAACCATTAATAATGGCTGATGTACAGACACACTTTGAGCAGAAAACATGTGTATATTTGCTCTTGTCTAAAGTGCAGTGAACAAAATAAAGATCATTAGCTAGTACTGTTTAGTCATCCAGTCTTTGACACTAAACTTGAGTCAGTTACTGAGACAACAGGGTTAATTCCCGCTTGCACAGAAATTTATTTTTCCTGACTTGCTGAAATCACAGCTGCAAATCCTAGTTTGAAAACCAGTTAAATGATTTCATCTTTCATCGGGCATTTTACTAGTCTCCCTTCTCTCCTGTTATTTCCCACTACTTCAGGTTGATCAAGCAGTGCCCTGACCTTCCCAGCTAACCCCAGCACTCTGCAGCTTTCGCCTGAAGCAGTTTTAATTGTGTCAGTTCCTCTGCCTGCAGTGCTGTCTCTCCCTGTACTCCCTTATATATCTCTTATAGACCAATACATACCTCTACTCTTGGTTATCATAGCTTATTTATACCTCATTTATCAAGCACAACCCAGGAAGCCTTCTCTGACTGCAGCAGCCCACAGTGAGCTCACCATTCTCTGGCAGTCCATACTATCAGACTTCGCATTCTCTTACTACCTCATGTGATTATTTGTCTTTAATAATTATGTCAGTTATAAACCACTTGAAAGCAGGCCAGTACATAACACATCTCTGTGTCCTTAAAAATAATAGCATCTTATCTCATTTATAGTAGCTGGTCACAATATATTTTGATTCATGAATGGACTGATTTTAAATGGCCTTCAATGTTTCTCCAGATTTTATGTGGGCAAATTAGCTTATAAGCAGATGGCATGCATATAAGCAATTGGATGAATTTCTGTTAACCATAACATACATGCCAAAATTCTACATCATGATGTTACTGGATAATAGAATTACTCTTAATTAAGTCAATAATGTGAAAAACAAAATGTAGAAAACAGTTGTTATTATCTTAGCTAAAATTTGCCCTTGTTGAGATCATTGTTTTAAGTTCAGAAATTCAGTGATCAAGAAAATGGTAACTCCAAGTTAATTTTCCTTTCATTGTTCTTATTTGAGAATGTTCATTCATTGCTTTTCAGAAAAGCTATCCAGAAAGAGGAAAAGTTGAAGACAGAAGCTGAATAAAGAAGTCTTTCAATGGAAGATACCTGCAATGAAACAACTCTTGCCTTCTTTTTAAAAACACTTCCAGAAATGGGGGGAAAAAATGAAGAAACAGATCGAGAAGGTGTCAGACTCTAACGCTCTCAAGCCAGAATATAGAGTACAGTATAATGAAACAACAAAGTCCACTTGCTAAGTCTTAGCAAATATATCTGAAAACATCCATTAGCCTCTTTTTCCTTTGAATATGTGACTGTTCTGCCAAAGTGTTGCTTCTTAACTGTACATTTTACTTCAACAAAGAGAAAGAAAACCCTCCTTTTACCATCTTAACAGAATCAAGACATTAATGGGATCAAATTGTCATGGTCCAGAGGGATTCCAATAACTGATTCTCTATCCTCAGCTGTGTAAGGGAATTCACCATGTCTATTTGTTCATGCGTATTATAAACATTTTCACCATCTTTTGTGAAAATTTCATTATAACCAGCTAAGGGCATTGGTTTTTCAAACCTCTGGAAGTGTTAAGAGTTTGGGTAAACTCTCTTCTGAATAAAAGAATGATTACTCTGATCATTCTTCCTAAGGAATATTTTAAGATTATGAATGCATAGTATCATGTACATTTAACTCAACTCTACTTTTTTATGAGCATCTAGTGGCTCTTAAAACCACAATAAAATTTGATCTAAAAGTCCACAAAAACTCAGATAAGAGAAAATTACCTATTTCTGAATCCTCTTTGGAGAATGTTTTAGAGGGTTTGAAAAAGGACATTGATGGATTCCTGCAGAAGAAAGTTTAAGAAGTAATAATATCTGAGCTGGGTGGAAAAAAAACAAAAAGATGCTGAAGTGTTTCCAGTGTATTCTGCTGATGCTTTAAGTTCTGCACTGTAGTAATTGGAATGGGATTTCATTACGAGAAGTTTTTACCCAATCACACCAACTGCATCCTTGTAAGAGTGATGGAGACTAAGCATACCTGTGATGACCATTACCATCAAGTCTCCAGGGAAACAACTCAGGAAATTATCAAAGCTATAAAAGTATAGAGGAAAAGCATAACATGCTGCCAACAAGCCCAACACTCCAAAATACTTGAAGCTTTAAAATAAAATAAATAAATGACTTACGGAATTCCACCTAAACAGTCATGAATAAAAAAGAGGCTTTATTTCGAAGATTTTAATACTACAGGCAACACATTTCCCTTGAGAAATATTATTCATACTTCTTTTTTCTTCAAAGAATATACAGATTTAGTAAGATTGTCAAGTACAGTGCAGTTGAAAGTTTAGGTAAAGTTAAAATTAGCCATCAATGCAGATAATTCTTTCTATTATAAGTTATTTAAATATAATAATTATTTGTGCTTCTTTCATGTTTCTATTTTAGCTTCCAGAGGTGTGTGTCTAAATAACACTTGGACAAGACATTTAATAGAAATCTGTTATATACAATGGCAAAATTCTCAACTCCAAGCTCTATACCTGGGATGCACATTTGCCTTCTTGTCCAGGGCTGTCTTTGAAATTCATAGGCTCTTCATGCAATGTGGTAAGTGGTTTAAGGGCAAAAGGTGGCGTTAACTGGTGGATCTTTTTTCTAGCCTTTTTAGTGGTCCTCAGTCCAACAATCTGAGAGGCAGTCTCCTGTTTTAAAGTTCCTGCTTAGTGAGGAAAGATGGAGTGCCCTAAATCTTTACTATCATAGGCAAGAGGATGTGCAGACCAGTACAGCAGCCTCAAGCCTGCCTTCTTCAGAGCTGGACTTTCCCAGCTTCTGCCATGTTGCCCTCAGGGCTTAATGGCATTGGTCAAGCCTAAACCACTCTGGTTCTAGCTAGAACTGACCAACAGTGGACCAAGAACATCTGGTTTGTACCTCCTAACTTGACTTACTATGTGAGGTAAGAAAACCAAAGTTAACTATCACTAAGCAGAGTCCAAAGACAAATGAGAGAACAAAGGTGAGAGGGGTGATTTTTAAAACTTCAACTAGCAAGAGGTTCTGAGTATTTATTTTATAGTAAATACAGCAGACTCCTGTTGTCTGCCTAACCCACATCTTCAGCAGAACTGAAGCTCTGCTCTTGAGGGTCAAGGAAGGCAGGGGCACTTCTCTCTCCCAGAAAAGAGAGAAAACCCTGCCTAGGGAAGAGGGAGGAGGACAAGGACAGATCTGTACATCCCTGGAACTCTCTAAGCCCAGAGTTCATTCCTTCTCCATTTTTAGAGTATTCTTCCTCTTTAAATATACATATTCTATCCTCAGTTCATTTGTTTCCACTTCAATAACTCTCCTCAGAAAAAGTCTGAACCCTTAGCTCCAATGATCAGGGAGGATTCAGTTTTTGTGAAGGCAGAAATTTACACAATTTTGAAAAAGAACGCAAAGTTGCCAATACGAAATTAGGTATGAAAGTGAAGGTTTACTAAGAATAAGAAAAGAAAATACAACACATTAGTGGGTAGGTCATGGCTGGTCCTAAGTGCTACCCACCAGGCCCCTTCTGCCATCACAGGATTTAGACCAGGGCTGCCACTGCTACCAAAACTACGACGCCTACCCTTACTCCCACTGTATTGATTTCCATTTTCACATAACTGTGCTTTAGAAAATTTCCCCTTTTGCAAATAAGGTGCCTAGTCAGTTGAGAGATTTCACGAATGCTTATGGGTCTTTTGTGCAATATTTCATTAAGCTGTTGTATATCCTGTTTGATAACTACAGAAGGAAATGAACACAGTTATTACAATTAAAAAAAAAATCTTTCGGACAAATCTTTACTTTCTTTTTTCCAAGGATTCTCTTTTGTTTTACATACATTTCTAAATTACAACCACATGTAAAAATGAATTTTGTTTTAAAGACTCACCATTGCTCTGTAAAATGCACATAGATTTGCAAGATAGATAAAACATAGACTACAAATTGCTCTCAGTAGTTAAAATTCAATTGCATTCATGAAATTATGGGAAAAGGTTCATTTTCTGGTGCTGTCTTTGGGGTTTTTTGAAATCCTGGTTGCTGGCTTACTCACTAATTTGGTAATTTGCAATAGGCTTCCCAGTCATTAGTGCAAATTAGCAAGGTTTAGCTATAATGTGAATATTAATATCTTCATTTAGAACCATTCCATGTGCTTTCTCCTGGTTTCTAAGGACAAGTTGTTTTTTGAAATCTTGGAGAATGGCTATACAAAATACATGAATATGATGTTTATGAAAAGGTATTTGGTAGCCAATGCATTATTTTTCATCTCATATGAATAAAATGTCAGTGACTTTGGTAATGTTGTATTTCCAAAGCCCCAAAGACTGACAGACAGCCTCATGCACATATTGTGCTACATTAAAGGAATATTGGTCCTTGGCTAGAAAGGATTTTCTAGCCCAGTCTGAGCAATAACCACTTGATCACACATCTCGCTGGAGTCTAAGCTCCTGATAGCAGAATATGTGCCTCTCATTTGATGGCTCCAAGCCCTCACTCAGCATTCTGCACAGTCACTGGGGCTGTGTGCCTTCAGCTACATGACCTCTGGGGCATGCTGGAGAAATGTTGCCTTCTGTCCATGACCCTTTTAAGACCCTTTAATGTCTTCCAAAGTTGTCACCATGGCGCTCTCTTGCTTTCATAATTCTCCCTGACAACAACTCCTCCTCAATGCCTGCTTTCACTGTAGTGCTATAATTTAAGTGCATGCCACAGACTTCCACTGTCACTGTATTTTTTCCTAATAGAACAACACTGGAATTTTTCTTACAAATACACCAAAACTACTAACTCACAGATTTCTTAAGGATAACCTTCTCAGCCTAGTACCTAGTCTTGCTTCGCCTGACTCAGGCCTCAGAGAATTCCAATGCTTTCTCCCCATTTCTTCCCTAAATGTGGCATTATTTCAATTTAACACTTGTAATCAATCAGCTTTCAGGCAAGAATGATCACATGAAACAATATCCTCATGAAAAAGAAAGATAAATTTACCAGCTGAGACCTCCAAACAAGACAGTAAGATGGATGGGGGCATGAGAAATCAGAGTTCCTTATTTTTCTGAATTAAATCACCTTAAACTTATGGTTCTAATATTCCTGAAAGAATATTGAGGTTTAGATCTGAATCTCTGCTCTAACACATCTCAAAAACTCAGTTTCCCTTAATTGTAAAATGAGGATGAATAATATGATCTCACAAGGCTATAGTAAGCCCTAGAAAGAAATAAATGTAAAATACTTAGCACACAGCCTGGTGCATAGTTGAGCCTAAATAGATAGTGATGTTATTGTCTTAACTAAATGTATTATTTATGAGGTATGTGCCTGATTGTCCACTCTGGTCCTTACTGGGGCCCTGGGGTTGACTACTAGTGAAATACTCATTGACAAGGTTGGGGTCCTAATCCAAGAGGGATTCTGAGAGTAGCACGTGTACAAACAGTCAGAGAGGCAAGCCAACTCTGGATTCTTTCAGAAATTCTAAGACTCAAAAAACAAGAGATTGTCCATACTGAATTCAAAGGGCCAAGTGCAGGACATGTTAGGGACAAGATTTAAGAGTTGGGATGGAGATGAAGTCAGAACAAGAACAGATGGGGCACAGGTGACAGCCATCCTGCACCTCAAATGCAGGTGCCCATTTGCAGCTCACTCCTCTGAGCCAGTGAACATGTGGCTCTTGGATACATAGGGCAGGTATAAAGGGACCAAAATGGGACAGAGAACATAGAATATAAGGGATAAGAATGCTTTCAGCCTATTTTTTAAATGCTGCATAAATACATTTCTAATACTACCACCTTTGGAAAATACCTGTCTTCAAAGCCTATCTACCTGAAAGACCACATTTTCTATAGACCAGCAGTTCTATTTCCTGAAAATCCCACATGTGCTACCCAAAGTCACATTCCCTGCTGTGCAGAGGCAGCCAACAGATCCAACAGCTGTGTACACTTGAACTGTGTGGCAAAATGACCCTGTTGGGGCAGAGGGCTCTGTAGAGCATCCCTCAGAATCACCTCGGCATGCCCTTTCCAGCTGCAGTCAATCTGTCAACAGCCTTTATTGGGCACTTGTCCTCAGGGCTGTGGACAGTTGTGTGAACCGATGTGGGGTTCTCTCCAGGAGAGAATGAGATGTGACCTCCTCTACACAAATGTTTGGGCCACCACTTCACGTGGTTAAAGGCCCTTCTCCCCACCCTATCTCTTGCTATTATATGTCATAACTTTCCTACAGCCACCATCCTGGTGCATCTGTAAATGTTTAATACTTTAACACAACATGCCTCCTCTTTAGACTCCTCATGCCTGTTCTTGAAATTCATTGAACTCTTTCCCCGCAAGTTATCACATGCTTCCTGCTGGTCAATGTGCACCCACTTCAAAACTTAATTTTCAGTGTAGTGTTTAAGGGTTTAGTCTAGGGAAGGAAAAAAAGGGGAAAAAGAAAAAAGTGAAAATGTGAGCCTCATGAAAAGGGAAAATCAGAACAGATTGCAATAAAGCTAAACTGTCTATTCATTTGAATCAAATGCTATAAATTTCTAAGCAGAATGTTTGACAGTAAACTGTCATCAAAGCAACAGACTCATTATAAAAATGCTAAGGGTATATAAATCTCATTGACTGCTTATCATTAACTGCACGGGGTGCTGATAGGAAATGCCTGGTTATAATTTATATTTCACTAATAAGGTCCATTTTAGAGTATAGCTGTCAAATCTATTACTCACCTTTCCCCAGTTTTATAGTTGTTCTGGACAGCACTGAAATTGAATGTTAAAAGTGCGGTTTCAAGCGTTATCTTTTCCTCTAATATCTCATCCTTGCATATTGAAGCATGCTTCACCTTTAATCAGAATTCAACAGCCAGATTGTTTTTCAGAAAGTAAACCAAAAGGTAGGGGGGAGAAACATTCTTTTTAAAAGGCAAGATACAACAGAGTATTATTTGCCCACTTTCAAAATGTAAAAGGTAAAATGCAATTATAATATATCCCAATTATTTTATTTTTCAACATGCTATCCATATTAATAATTTTGGGATGAGGGTTTTGGTGGTCTGGGGGAGTTGGCCATAGTGACAAAAAGCTGCCAATAAGTTACTACCAGGTGGCAGGCACAAGACTAGGTCCTTCCACTTAGGTTATTTTATTTATCTTAAGGCTGGTTCAAGGACTTCAAGAAGTTTAATCAAGAATTATACCATATATTCATAACCGCCTAATAAGGAAAAAAGTAATTCATCTCACAAATGATGTATACAGCAGGGTACATGTCCAAGGAAAATATTAACGCAAATACCAAAACAAAGCAACACAATGTTGAACTGCCAGCACACTTTAGGGTCCGTATTCTTGATATGCAAAACACTGAAAAAGTCTCAGTAGGCCGGGCGCGGTGGCTCAAGCCTGTAATCCCAGCACTTTGGGAGGCCGAGACGGGCGGATCACAAGGTCAGGAGATCGAGACCATCCTGGCTAACACAGTGAAACCCCATCTCTACTAAAAAATAAAAAAAATTAGCCGGGCGAGGTGGCGGGCGCCTGTAGTCCCAGCAAAAAAAAAAAAAAAAGGCTCAGTAAACGTGGAGAGCAAGTTTTCATATTTTTGGCATCTGATAAATGGAGTTAGTTACATGTTGGATCTCCAGTGCACCAGTTCTTGTTCACTAGACACTTCCAAGGTATCAAGAAATAGAAAGAAAAAAAAAAAAAGGCTCAGTAAACGTGGAGAGCAAGTTTTCATATTTTTGGCATCTGATAAATGGAGTTAGTTACATGTTGGATCTCCAGTACACCAGTTCTTGTTCACTAGACACTTCCAAGGTATCAAGAAATAGAAAGAAGAAGATTCCAGAATGTATCAAGCTTATGCATTAGGCAAGGATATAAATTGAAGGCCACAGTGGGAGTTGAGTTTCGACAAAATGTCAAATCAATGAAGAATAGGTTCGGAATAATGAAATCACAGAACTACTAGGTCAAGACCAGCTCTGAACTGAGGAGTTCAAGTGTGACAGGTCTAAGAGAAAGCCTGCTGGACTAGGAGTTGTTGTCCCCAGCCAGTTGGATTTGACTTTGAAATGCTTCCTCTTTGATGGCCACACCCTTTGTGTATTTATTGCAGTAGTACTTATGAGCTCTCCTAGACCCAAAAGATTGTAAATTTTAAGAACGAAGTCACTGAATGGCAATACTACTCCACAGTGGCACTATTCTCAGAGTCAGTGCCCTTGGAACTTCTGGTGCTCCTAAAAACTAATGCAACTGTCTAGAGGACAGGTGGGAACTATGTTACACCAAATTCAGCTCCAACGGGTCTGGGTTCCCAGTCCTCCAACTAGATCATTCAGGTGAAAATCAACATGATAGATTATGGAGAAATTAGTTGTTTGTGCCACTGATACTTAATGTTAGTATTCTACTACCACTCCCTCTGAACTCTGCTATAACTCTCCAGAAACTTCCCCTAAGGAAACAGCTCTTTAACCAGAAATTGTATAACTTCTACTAGATGCCCATCTTGCTGTTTTCATAAATAGTTTGAGAATTCTACATTTCCTCTTAAGATCTTGTTCCCTTTCCATTCTATGCAGCCAACTAGCATTCAGCTTGTCCTCCCTTTGGCCTGAGCCATAAATCCTTATCTACTCTGTCGCTTCTAGTCTCCCCTTCAGCCTTTTAGTGAGATGAAAAGAGCACTAGTGTATTTAGTCAACCTGAATGAAATCCTGCCTCAAACATCACTAGATATTTAACTTGAAGGAAAGTCACTTAACCTCTCTGAGCCTTTTTCCTCATTATTTAAATGAACATGTAAAGCTGATCCAGTGTGCCCCTGCTCAGATGTGTTCAATAGTTCACAACTGCCACAGCAGTAATCTCAGCTCTTTTCCACTTACATTTGACATATTCTCAAGGGCACAGCTAGCTTTTATAGTCACTCAAAGGAGGTTACAGCTAGGGTATTGGAGATGTGTAATTGCTACTCCCCAATTGCCATTTGTCACAACATCTCCTATGATAAAAATCTCTTATAGAGTATAAAGGCTAAGTTCCTTTGCTTGGCAACCAAGGTTCTCCATAATCTGGCTGCCTCTGCCTGCCTCTGCCTGTCTGTGTGTAGTCCCATCTAGCTCAGAACATCTCTCCTCCAAGTGCCCCCGCCCAACACACACACACAAACACACACACACACACACACACACACTTTAATACCCAGCAATACTGAACAACTGTGCCTTGAACAACCATGCTATCTTTTGCCTCCAGACTTTGGTATATTTTCCTCCTCCTGAAGTGTTCTATTTTCTTTTCTTGTTTTCCTTTTTTTATTGGTATAAACTTATAATTGTCCTCGAAGTCTCAATTCAAATTCTATTCTAATCAAAACAAAATTTCCCTGACACTGCCCACTCAAGCAAACTGTGATTCTTCTACATCTATCCTCTTTCTACAATTTAAACCCTCTCTTACAGCAGTTATCACTGGTGCTTATTTGCAAGGTTGGCAGCCCCCTAGATGTTAAACTTTTCAAGGGACTGTTTTGTTTGATCTCATTTCCAGATGTGCACAGTACCCAGCACATTGTAGTTGCTCAATAAATATTAGAAGGATAAATGAATGTTACCAATCCTTCTACAAAACCTCACCGGAACTTCAAAAAGAATAAACTATTGTTCAATTTTGAGGCTACATAAATATGGCACTGGTCTCATACATCCTCCTGGCACTGTGTTCATAATGACAGTTGAATAATAATTTGCTCAGATCATCCCAAGTCAAATGTAACTTCATCCAGGAACTTATCAAAATTGACCACATATATGAAGTCAACTGCCTTATAGAGTCATACAGGATCAAACCGTGAAACCGTCACACTCACTGGAGCCACTGACTCTACAGAGTGGGGAATGGAGGTGAAAAGATGACAGCAATTCGGTGCTTCTGAGGATCCATGAACACTACACAGGGAAAAGTGCTGTTTAATTCTGGTTACATTCCTAATTTTAGCCAGATATTTCACTAAGTTGAGAAAGCACATACCATAAATCCATCTCCATAGGTGGAAAAAAATTCAATGCATATATATCATGGATAGATAAATGATGATATGACTTCCTTAATGGAAGTATGTGTGTGTGTGTGTGTGTGTGTGTGTGTGTCTGTGTAAACTATGCAAGATAGTCTAATCTGGCCAACAAGACAGTCAGAATCAAACCTGTGTGTGACAAGCAGGGTAGTAGAAGAAATAAGGCAATCCTCCTCCTAATTTAAGCTCACCTTCTTATTACCATAAACCAGTGAGAGTATGCAATTCAGCTAGAAACACTGAGATAACAATAGCCTCACAAAGTGCTCCCGAATCTCCAGACTTGCTAAGCAAAGAAAAGCAATTTTTATTTTTTGCTGATAAATGGTTTAATCAAACCTAACAGATGAGGCAATATATTTTAAGAACATTTTGTTGTTCAGATCATGGGGTCAGTAATTTTCTTTGGTTGAAATACGTTACGGTGTAACTGAGTATGTGTTGCAGGGGGCGGGTGGTGAACTAGTGAAGGAGGATGACATAGTTTTCCTGCAATAGGTAGTGTATTATGTTCTTTCTAGAAAATATTTTATAATTCTTATATTTCAAAAATGTTATAAGAGGAGAAAGGCATCAGAATTAATAGGTTTCCTGTGATTTTGCAGAAAGAGAATAAAATAGCAATGCAACATTATGTCTCTCAAAAAGAACACAAAAAAATAAAAACTAAGGTAATAAAAGAGTAGATGTTGAATTTTAATATAGCTTTCAAAATTCAACACATCTTATATATGGTAGGAAGCCAACTTTGGCAAAAATAAATGATCACTAAAAATAATGATCAGGTCATCAAATTACTGTCATGTAATTTATACAATTTAATTCCATAAAAGAGATGATCCTAGGCTATAACATTAGAAAGACACTGCTTTTCATGGCCAGCTATCCCTATGTTACAGCCAAGAGCTTCCAGCTTTCGAAGCTATGTGTCATGTACTTACAGATTTGCTTTATGCTTTTGCACAGGCTTTTTTTGTGTGTATATATATATATAATTTCAATAGTTTTGGGGGTACAAGTGATTTTGATTACATGGATGTATAGTGTGAAGTCTGAGACTCTGGTCCTGAGTAGTGTACGTTGTACCCAATATGTAGTTTTTATGCCTCACCCCCTTCCCACCCTCGCCTTTCTGAGTCCCCAATGTCTGTTATATCACTCTGTATGCCATTGTATGCCTGTAGGTTATCTCACTTATAAATGAGAACATATGGTATTTGGTTTTTCATTTCTAAGTTATTTCACTTAGAATAATGGCCTCTAGCTCCATCCAAGTTGCTGCAAAAGACATTATTTCACTCTTTTCATGGCTGAGTAGTATTCCATGGTGGATATGTACCACATTTTCTTCATCCACTCATCAGTTGATGGGTACTTAGATTGGTTCCATATCTTGGAATTGCACAGTGCTTTTTATATGCCTGAGAATAGACACTTCTAGAACCACACTGACTATAACTCTTAATGGAAAAACTCAGTATGTGTTTGTACAACATTGCTATGGGATAATGAAAGCCCTTCCCATTTGCAGAGCACTTATGGCTTTCAAACTACTCTCACACACACTGTTCACCGTCCTTTCAAATTTCCAGCAAACCTGGGATGGATACAGGAAAGCACTATCACATTTTACAGATGAAGACACTGAGGCTGAAGTCAACTAGCTTTGGAGAATCTCTAACTAGGTTTCCCACAGTGTTCCAACTCCAGCCCAGGACTCCTGCCACCCTCACGGCTGCTAAGAAAGGGAGCTTTGCAGATGTTCCATCATGGATTTGAGTTTCAGCTCCATCAGTTCCCTCACTGGACTACTGTGAGGATGTTGCCAAGTCTTCTACCTCTTGGCCTTACAGAAAGCTGATCTCAGAAAGGTTCAGCTCACACTTTAGTTTCTCATTCAGCTACATCCCCTGGGGGTGCTGGAGGTTGCTGCAACTAAATAGAGCAGAAATACTAGGAAGAAAACCTCCAAGACATAAGACTTCTAGGGCAAACAACTGCCCCCAGGTTACCCAGTCATCCCAGGACTGAGGGATTTCCTAGTACATGAGACTTTCAGGGCTAAATCAAGAGTGACAGCTTTCCTTGGAAGTAGGATTTAAGAAACAGTCCCAGGAAAATCAGGACAGTTGGTCACCCTAGTTTTCAAAATTTTAGTTTAGTGTCTTTAGAAACAAGGACTTGACTCACCAAAGGTGTTTGGAATGTTCTTCCCTTCTATTTCCAATTCACCCATCAGTAAAATTTAGCAAGGACTTATATAAGATGAGCCCACTTATGAAAGACCCAGTTTAGGGAAAAATTGAAACTGAACTCACCTTTTATTGAGCATTTATCTTACTTTCAGTCATTTGTTTAACATAATTGCTAAATGTTTTGTGCTTCATGATAAGCTAAGTATTAGAGAATACATCGTTAAACCATCAAGACTTAGAACTTGCCATCAAACAACTAGAGAGATAGATGACAAGCAATGAAGCATCTATACTTTAGTATGGAAAAGACAAAGGATGCTATGAGAGGACAAAGAAATAGGCTGGGCACAGTGGCTCACACCTGTAATCCCAGCACTTTGGGATGCCAAGGCAGACGGATCACCTGAGGTCAGGAGTTCAAGACCAGCCTGGCCAATATGGCGAAACCTCATCTCTACTGAAAATACAAAAAAAAAAATAGCCAGATGCAGTAGCACATGCCTGGAGTTCCAGCTACTTGAGAGGCTGAGGCAGGAGAATTGCTTGAACCCAGGCAGTAGAGGTTGTAGTGAGCTGAGATGCAGCCACTATACTGCAGCTTGGGTGACAGAGTGAGACTCCACCTCAATTAAAAAAAAGAAATGATACGAATCACACTATGTTTTGGAAGGAAGAAAAAGGGAGTGGACATTCAAGAAAGGAATTTTTAATGAAGAGATGTTTTAGCTCATGGAACTTAGTTGAATATACAGAGGAAAAAGCATGGGGCTTGGGCTTGGCTGGAACAGTATACTCCCAGCAAAGAACAAGAGGCACAAAACCTAGGAGGCAAAACAGAACATTGTGCATTCAGAGTCTTAGGGCAGGGAATTCAATCGAGGAGCAACAGGAGATGGTTCTAGAGAGGCGAACATGATGGACTTTGTACACCATGCTAAAGAGTTAAGACTATTCTGTGTGCAACTAGGAGCCACTGACGGGTCTTAAGCAAGGCACACTCTGGTTCCAATTTGAAGAGTAGATTTGAGAGAAAAAGAAGTAAGTCTGGAATGTAGCAAGACAGGAGCAAGTGCTAAAAACTACATGAGGAACCGTGGTGGCTTGTACTAAGGTAGTGGGAGTAAGGATAGAGAAAAATGTACAGATTTTTTTTTTTTTAACTATAAAGGTAGTAGAATAAGTAAAACATAAAAATTGACTGAATATAGTTTGTAAGGTAAAGGAAAGACTCTAGGATGCCTAAATATGTTGATAGAGATAGAGATAGATACCTCATATCTGTGTGTATATATAATGAATTTATGTTTCTCATTCTCAAAGCAATTGTGTCCCATATACACAAACTTTAAATTTTGCCTGAGTAATAAATAGAAGAGCTTGGGATTCTGTAGCTATCTCCTGCTATTACCTCTTTAAAATATTCAGGAAATAGGTGGTTATATTCGTGAGGACTTCTGGAGGAGATTCTCTACAGACCTCTTGCAGAGTTGGTTATATATTTCCATCTCATCCCATCTCTCTCTTCCAGTGAGTTATTTATAGAAAAAGACTGTTTCTTATTTATTACAGAACCATACACAGTAGGTACTCTATATGATAGATGGATGGATGGATGGATGGATGGATGGATGGACGGATGTATGGAAGGATGGATGGAAAGAAAGGAGTAAATGGATATTAACTTGACCTCAAAGGATTGAGGAAGAATGGCCATCAATTCATGGAAATTAATGAGGAAATGGTGTTTTATGGTGAAAAGGGATTTATAGAGAAGGTACTGGATTAAATGGTCTATTGGTTCAATTTTGTTTTGTGGAGTTTGACCCTTATCAGTTGATTCTCATTGCTTAGTATTTATTGAGCCAGATTTTCTCTGTACTTAAGCTACTCTCTGGGAGAAGGTTAGGCACTTCTGGAAGCTGCATTAACTCTTTCAGGCCACTAGGGTGCTATTCAATGAATTACTTTTCAGTAATTAAAGATGCTGCAACACAAAAACACAATGTACTGGGAAATTGAGAGCTAATCTCTCTCCTGCCTTCCCCAGCTGCCTATTTCTGATTACTGAAAAGATAGGGTGCAAATATGTGGGGATTACACAATGACAGTCATTCCTAGTTTCACATAGGAACCTACAGTAGTCTCCTTCTAAAGCCCATGAATTTTTCACATTAGAGAACAAAGATTAGCAGGATCAAGTGACTAAAGCACTTAACAGCTTTAATCCTTATTCCTGCACAGACTCACTCTGTGGTTTTGTACTTATCTCCTTCAAACTCTTTACCTTCTTTGCTCCTCTCTGTGCCTCTGCAGGATGATAAGAGCAGTTGTGAACCCAGGACAACCAATATCTCTAATCTTTTTTCTTCTAATATTAAAAAAATATACAGTTAGGCTTGAATGACTGCTTCTCTTTCCTGGTGCCCGTATACATGCCTGAAATCAGTTCATTAAACAGGAGTGGTCTGCCCTGCCATCTCGCTTCTTTAAAGCCAGTGATATTCACCTTCCATTTTCAAATATCTTGTGCTGCTAGTTTGCATCTTTAATTACCCAGAGCACTGGTCTTGTTTTATATGACTTACAACAAGCAGTTTTGTCCTCAGTTCATTTAAGCAGAATCATCCCTAGTTTGAGCCAAGACATATTCAATATACAATTACCTGGTGGGTCAGGGTGCTGCTGTTTTGTCATTTTTACTGGCATTTTCTCCATTATTGCTAAGTACTGAGCAGTATAAGCTGTCAGCCACATGGCTGGCCTGAAGCTTAATTTTCCTAAATTGCACAATTCTTCAGAAACAGCTTACCCCCCAAGCACAGTCCCCTTGACAAGGGGCAAATAGGGTTAAATTTCAAACTGAGTTATACAGAGCTTGCCAAGAGCAATGGTAGAAGGACGCAATTAAGCAGAATTTGGGTTTGCAGGGTGAATTAGACTTTTAGAGACAATGAGGAATTCTGTGTCAAAGTGGTGACTCAAAAGCCTTTGAGTAGCCAGAGGCTTTAGATTATGTAGTGCTGGAGTAAAAGGAAGCAGGCAAGGTGAGGAAAAGAAATGCTTACTCAACACCCATTATGTCAAAGATGGTGTGTTAGACATTTTTATATGCATTATTTCATTAATTCTGATAACCTTTAAGATAGATATTTTTATTCCCATTTTACAGATGAGAAAACAGAGGTAGAAAGTTTAGTGGTTTGACCAAGGACTGCACAGTTAGTAAGTGAGGCAATCTTATTCAAACCTAGCTCTTCTGAATCCATGCACAATGTTCTTTGCACTGAACCACCTTGGAGATGGTTTAAAAGAAGTTTTCTTGGAGCAAAGGACTAATAATCTAGCATTATAGGCTCCCTGATTAAAAGTCCTGGAATGTAACCGAGGAATACAAAATTAACCGAGTCCTGATGTAACCGAGGAATACAAAATGCCCAGAATTAATCTTTCCTTACCTTCACCCCATTATCCTCAGTGCCACTCATCTGCTTTCTGCCTTGCCTCCAGGTGATCTGACAGAAGCATGTCCTAGGAGAGAAGAATCTCCTATTCCTATTCTGGGTAACATCTTAACCCCCTGCACTTATTTCTCATGAGGAGAAGCCCTTTGAAGTCCACTAATCTACACAGTCCCTTGCACCTGGAGAATTTGAGAAAACACAAATCAGCTTAGCCACTAGTATTGCATTAGCCTCAAAGACAAACTGTCTGTTCCAGCTTTTAATGAAGAGCAAAACAAGATTACTATTTCCTAAATCAGAGTGTCTCTATGAGCAAGTGTACACCTCAGAGCACATTGAAATGCAAATGTTAATTATTTGGAGATAACCTGACAATTTCCCCAAGTCTTTGCTCTCTGGCCTGCCACCCCACTCTCTCTCGCTCTCTCTCTCTCTCACACACACACACACACACACACACACACACACTTTCTCTCTCTTTCTCTCTCTTTTACTCTAAAGGATTGAGAATTTGTTTTAAGCAACATTTATTACTCTGGCATTATCAGGTATTTCTGTTTTTGTTGTGTGAAGATAGAAGTTTAGACTATGAATTCATAGCCACTAGTGGTCTACTTGAATGTAAAAACTGGGACAAGCCTAGAGATTGGACTGTTCTGACAAAATATGTGCAGTAGCTGCATTTCTACTCAGGTAGCATGTCTCACCTAGTCTCTTGGTGAAGCAGAGTTCAGCCCATGTAGTTCCGGACCATGGCACGTGGCCACAAGTCTCCTGACAGCATTTTGTCCCACTGCTCATTCTCCCTGACCATCTGCTTGCCACACCTTTTCACAACCTGACAAGTTTACACATCCATGAGCTTCGGGTCAACCCACATTGCCAAACAGCATGGTGAAGAGTGAACTTCACCCAATCAGAGGTCTGGCCTTTTCCTGGCTCCTTAGAGGTAACCTCTAAACCCTTGGAACTGCCCAACTGATAGTGGCGCCTTTGGTATTCATCATGGTCGCTCAGACCATACATGACCATCTGTGCTAACAAAGGGACTCACAGTGGGGACTTGACAGTTTATCTAAAGAATGACATGGGGTGGAGCCAGCCACATGGATAGGCTTAGGATGGGGTCATGTCACAAACAGCAAACATGTGATTAAAGAATTGGAACTGGGCCAGGCGCGGTGGCTCACACCTGTAATCCCAGCACTTTGGGAGGCCGAGGCGGGTGGACCTCAAGGTCAGGAAATCGAGACCATCCTGGCGAACATGGTGAAACCCCATCTCCACTAAAAATACAAAATAGTTAGCCGGGCATGGTGGCAGGCACCCGTAGTCCCAGCTTCTAGGGAGGCTGAAGCAGGAGAATGGCATGAACCCGGGAGGCAGCAGAGCTTGCAGCGAGCGGAGATCGCGCCACTGCACTCCAGCCTGGGCGGCAGAGCGAGACTCCGTCTCAAAAACAAAAAAAAGAATTGGAACTTTAGGTCACATGAAATCAACCTGACCTCTGGAGAGGAAAGAGCTGGAGACTGAGCTCAACCATGTGGGGAATAACTCAATCAATTATGCCCATCAAATGAAACTTTAATAAAAACTCCACAAACTAAAGCTAGGATATGCTTTCTAAGTTGGCAATGTTCTGCACATTGCCACACATTGATGCCACGAAGGTGCTGTGTCCCTGAGAAGATGAAAGCTTGGTGTTTCGGACTTTCCCAGTCCCAGATTCTACCCTATGTGTCTCTCCCGTTGGCTGGTTCCAATTTGCACTGTTTGCTATCATAAAACCGTAATTGTAAGGATAGCACTTTCCTGAGTTCTATGAGTTGCTCCAGCAAATTATCAAACCTGAGGGATTCCGCAGGGATCTCCAAGTTTGTAGCCAACTGGTCTAAAGTGAAAGTAGTCCTGGTGACCTCCGCACTCAGGATGGGTGTCAGCAGTCTTTGACAGGCTTGACACTATGGAGGACATTGTCCTTAACCTAGATTTTGGCTGATTCTGGGTGCAAACCTACTTTCTGAAGGCAGTTGTTTAAATCAAGTTCCACCTGCTTTTTCTACTGGCCCTGAATCAAACCTCGTATCTTCCTCATTTTCTAACTCAGTCTCATTGTTAACACTCCATTTAGTGTCCTGAGATGTGTCCTTCACAGGCTCACCCAAAATGTCAAAGGTTAAAATCCTTAATTTATGATCACTACTCACTCTGTCAAAAGAAAATTGTTTAAATGATTCAAATAGAGATTAATGACTTCATCCAGCCAATGCACATCAGGAAACCTCTGAAGACCAGGGACCTCTCTGAGTAGAAGAGAAGCAGGATTGGAGTTTTATAGTGTGAGGAGATGAGAAAAGTATGTGTCCCTGTGGTCCAGCTCAGGTAGCAGCTTCATCTTTTTTTATATATATTCTTTTTTTTTTTTAAGACGAAGTCTCACTCTGTCACCAGGCTGGAGTGCAGTGGCACTATCTCAGCTCACTGCAACCTCCGCCTCCTGGGGTTCAAGTGATTCTCCTGCCTCAGCCTCCAGAGTGGCTGGGATTACGGGCACATGCCACCAGACCTGGCTAACTTTTTGTATTTTTAGTAGAGATGGGTTTCACTGTGTTAGCCAGGATGGTCTCAATCTCCTGACCTCGTGATCTGCCCACCTCGGCCTCCCGAAGTGCTGGGATTACAGGCATGAGCCACCGCGCCTGGCCCAGTTTCATCCTTAACTGCTCTGAAATTTTAATTTAGAATGTTTTTCGGGCATTGGTGCAATCTCATCCCCAAAACTGTCAGAACAGTACTCTCAAGAGATGTTTTTACAAGCCTTGCCCTTTGCAGCTTAGTTAGGATTTGGGGATGGGGTGGTATTATAAAGGGGAAAGGGAAAAAAAGAGAAAAGAAGCAAGGGTCAAAGGCAAGAGAATTGGGGGAGTCTCTCATGTCTGTTTCAGTCTTTTTAACTTCCTATGCATGGGTCCCCACCATCTAAGTGTTTAGAGGCTTAGCGTCCCCCGCTCTGCTCAGTATTCTTTACCACTCCTGCCTCTTCCAGTCAGGCATCTACTCACTCCCCCTGCACGTTGGTATTACTGTTGCAGGGCCAGAACTTCCTACTGTGAGATGGATGCCACACTTTCTGTAGATATACGTGGAACATAAAGAGATGCCTAGCTTTTCTTCTAGGATCTCCGATGTGACATGCAGTATCTCATTGGCATTTTACTTGGTGCCTTAGAAATGAGTCTTGTTGACTGCTAGGCTTTCTGAGCCTGGTGATTCTGTGTTTCTGTACTTTCTGGAAAAATAGACCTATTGCAGTGCCAAGAATACTACTCACTCATTCACTTACTCACTGCAACACTGCTCCTCCTGTAATCGCCAGTCCTCTGAACGCTGCTTCTTCCTGCCTCTTCCTGTCCCGTGACAATCACGGAGGGGATGTTTACTGAGCTGTTGGAAGCTTGGAGCACTGAGGACCCTTGATATGCCTAAATACTTGTGCTACTTGCTTTCCACTGTTTATTTTTTGGGAAATAGTCAATTCTCTGCACAGAATGTCAGATTATCCTTCCACATAAGAAAATGGGAGAACTGGGAAATTTTTTTTAACATCTTTGTAAAACAAGAGAGAAAAACTTAAAAGAAAGTCTTGCTATTTTAAAATGCCACATGGAATCTCTGATGCCTCTACTGTCTCTTTCTAAGACTAAGAGAAGGAAAAAGTCTCTGGAGTGGAAGTCAAAAGACCCAGAGTCCAGGTCCAGCCCTCCCCTCACTAGCTGTGTGACCTCAAGAAGCTCGCATGACCTCTACAGGCCTCAGCTTCCTCATCTATGAAATGTACAGATGACCTTAGAGGTCCCTTTTAGCCCCAAGTTTCCATGGTAAAGAACACACATAAGAATACACGCTCTCCCAGGGAGGAGAAGAGAAGACAGTGAGTCAAACATGAGAGAGGAGGCAATGGAAAGGAGGCCCTTCATGTGTGGCTGGAGCCAAGAAAGAATCAGATTCCCCCTTTCTTCATGAGGGACAGCCTTGCCTGTAGTGACCCTGGACACCTTGGCTCTGAGAAATATATTAAACATCTGAGAACCGCTATTATTCCAAGTGATTAAATGAGCCACTGAGACTAAAGTGGACATTAAATTGAAACCACCCTGACTGATTAGACTGTCCTTGATTGTGTGCCATTAAACAACAACCTGAGTGGGCATGCTGGGCCCACAGAAAGAAGAGGATTTTTACTTAACAATGAAATAAATCATTATAAACCTAAAGAGGTCATTTTAATAGTGGGAGTGGGAGGGAAGGTAATTTCAGATGATTCTATGAAAATTAGTTATCCTACTTCATTTGCATTTGTTTTTTGTTTTTTGTTTTTTTTTTGAGACGGAGTCTCGCTCTGTCTCCCAGGCTGGAGTGCAGAGGTGTGATCTCGGCTCACTGCAAGCTCCGCCTCCCGGGTTCACGCCATTCTCCTGCCTCAGCCTCCCGAGTAGCTGGGACTACAGGCGCCCGCCACCACGCCTGGCTAATTTTTGTATTTTTAGTAGAGACGGGGTTTCACTGAGTTAGCCAGGATGGTCTTGATCTGCTGACCACGTGATCCGCCTGCCTCGGCCTCCCAAAGATCTGGGATTATAGGCCTGAGCCACTGTGCCCACCCCTTCATTTACATTTTAAAGCACAGTAGGCAGGTATTAAATAGACAGGAAACATGTCTTTGTTACATCAGTTGCAAATACTATTGAAGCATAAAAAATGAGGTGATATAGTTTGGATGTTTGTCCCCTCTAAAGTTCATGTTGAAATGTAATCCCCTGCATTGGAGGTAGGGCCTGGTGGGAGCTGTTGGGCTCATGGGAACAGATCCCTCATGAATGCTGATATGGTTTGGCTGTGTCCCCACCCAAATCTCATCTTGTATTGTAGTTCTCACAATCCCCACAAGTGGTGAGAGGGACCTGGTGGGAGGTAACTGAATCATGGGAGCAGTTACCCCCATGCTATTTTTGTGAGAGTGAGTTCTCACTAGATCTGATGGTTTCATGGGGGGCTTCCCCCCACCCCCTTCTCTTATACTTCTCCTTGCTGCCACCATGTGAAGAAGGACATGTTTCCTTTCCCCTTCTGCCATGATTGTAAGTTTTCTGAGGCCTCCCCAGCCATGCTGAACTGTGAGTCAGTTAAACCTCTTTCCTTTATAAATTACCCAGCCTTAGATATGTCTTTATTAGCAGCATGAGAACAGACTAATACAAATGGCTGGCCACCATCCTCACCATAATTAATGTGTGAGTTCTTGCTCTGAGTTCACACGAGATGGGGTTGGTTAAAAGAATATGCACCTCCCCACCACCCCTTGCTCCCTGTCTCGCCATGTAACCACCTGTTTCCCTCTTTGCCTTCCATCATGATTATAAGCTTTCTGCACACTCACCAGAAGCAGATGCCAACACCATCCTTCCTGTACAGCCTGCAGAACTGTGCACCAATTAAATCTCTTTTCTTTATAAATCATCCAGCCTCAGGTATTTATTTATAGCGATGCAAAATAAAAGGACTAATGCACAAGGTTTGGAAGTTTTCTTTGTAATATCTTGATTGTAGTTAAAGTCTATTGTAAGTTTCCTGGTTAGTAAAGCCATTCCAGATTGCATCTATATTTTTGTGCATTCCGAAAGGCAGCAAGAACATAAGATCTTTGAAATATAAAGAATAAAGCAAAATTAAAGCAATTAATGCTTTATGCCAAAAATGCAGAAAACTTTAAAGTTTGAAAGGACCATTGAGAACCATCCAACTTCCACTTCGCAGATGGGACATCAGCAGTGGGAAGCATTAACACTGTGGGAACATGTATCTTTTTTTGTTGTTGTTATGGTTTGCAGCACAGTATTGCTTTGCTTTTTTCAGAAATAAATAGGGTTTCCGAATTTCTTTCCACTTGAGCATCATAGAGGCTCAGTTCTAAATCTCATTTTCACATTGGCAAATATTCTGCATTTGACATTTTTTCAGATTTTGCCATATTTTAGTCTTCAGCCCCAATATAGGATGGCAGTTAATTAACAAACAAAATCACCTACTATGTGCCAGACACTACGCTAGACCCTGGGAGGGAAGCAAAGATGGTAGGATGCCTGCCCTAATCAAGGAGGCAAATATGCAAACAACAGAGCGACATTGAAAGGGCAACAGGTGTACGCAGATGGAAAAAAGTCTACTTGAAGGAATTGGATAAGGCTTTCTCTACAGAACTCTGTACTTTCATATACACAGAACACTCCAGATATTCAATTCCTAACCACTGAAGACACATAGCTACGGAAAGTCCTGTTAAAAAAGAGTTGTTGCTTATATGTGCTGTGCAAAGCCCTTGTGACCTCTCAGAATGGGTAAACTGAAAAATTAGGAAAAGTACCCATGCTGAGAAGTGATCCCGAAATAAGAGTTCACCAGGGCACGTGATGCATTATAGAAGGCTAAGTATAACACATTACATACCTACCAATCTTTCTGCCAATTAATATCTCACACAAAAGCAAAACACACTAAGAATTTTCATTTTGAAAACACACTTCTCCCTACCTCCCAGTGGCACAGCTTGCCAGGCATCAAAGGTCCTGTCTGCCTCCTCTGGCTGTCCTGCCAGTAACAGAAGCACAACAGACCTAAAAGGAAGAAAACAAAAGGTGAGAATAAAACATGATGTTTCTGTCAGCCAGACAGCGCAGCTTTCCCTAGAATCCACACGACTGCTGAGGCATACTGGAGAACATTAAAAATCAGGTTGACACTTGCTATTTAGAATTGCAATAAGAAAGTCCATTATACTAGTAGTTAACATTCTGAACAATACTTAAAAATAGTAATATATATATAATTTATCTCCTAATCTAGCACTATTATTTCTGGAAAGCTTGCAGCAAGACTGAAACGGCCTTATTCCAACCATCAAAATCAATTCTTTTGTACAAATTTGATATAGGCAGCCTGTGTACCATTTGAAAAGGCTCACTGACCTGTGAAGCCTGGCATTTATACCATAAAATTAAGATCCTGTTTGATGAAGTTATTGAACACTGTACTTACCTCATCTAAGGTCTGAAAGCAATCATACATACTTTCACTTTTTCTCTTTAGGAGGAAGTTTTGGATAAGCAGCAAATCAAATTGTTTGTGCTTTGAGTTTGGGTAAAGTCTAGACTGTACTTAATGAAAATTGTAAGTTAATTCTGAGTGTCATGCTGTAGGTTCATTGCCAAGTTGAAATGATGGAGATTATTTTTAAAAGGCTTTATAAGTGAAGAAAAAAGAGACATACTGCAATATTGGAATATGAGTCTATTTTCTTCACTAGATTGCTAATTAAAAGTTTATTTTCATATTCTCTCATCTTAAGGTTCAAGGAAGATGAATGATACACAAAATCTATATGCTGTGTTAAATGGGGGCAATAAAGAATAGGAATATCCAGCCGGGCACAGTGGCTCACACCTGTAATCCCAGCACTTTGGAAGGCCGAGGCAGGTGCATCACGAGGTCAGGAGATTGAGACCACCCTGGCTAACACGGTGAAAACCCGTGTCTACTAAAAATACAACAAAAAAATTAGCCAGGCGTGGTGGCAGGTGCCTGTAGTCCCAGCTACTCCAGAGGCTGAGGCAGGAGAATGGCGTGAACCCAGGAGGTGGAGCTGGCAGTGAGCCGAGATCGCGCCACTGCACTCCAGCCTGGGCAACAGAGCGAGACTCTGTCTAAAAAAGAAAAAAAAACAAAGAATAGGAATATCCAACCTTCTTAATAATAGGCTTTACAATGATCCACACACAAATGAATTGCCTGATTTTTTCACTGCTAAATCACTGCCTATTAGGACATCGACTTTTAAAAGTACAGAAAAAGCAGTCCAAAACCAGCTTGATCCACTTTATTCACAAAAAGAGCAAGCTTAGCAGCTGTGAACATTCTTGTACATAATCTGGTAGAACTTTGTACTCATTTTTCTTCGATATTTCTGAGTGAAATTGCTGAGTCATGAAATTATGTTTAGCTTTAGTAGATACCAACAAAGAGTTTTCCCTAATGATTGTACCAGTTTGCACTTACCTGGGGTGTGTGAGAGTTTCAGTTGATCTGCACCCTTGTCAACACTTCGTAATATCAGTCTTTAACTATTCTAAGTATATAGTGATATTGCTGTGGTTTTGATTTGCACTTCCCTCATGAGTAGTGCAATTCTACACCTTTTGGGCATTTGAGGAATATGTGTATGTCTTCTGTGGTGAAACACCAGTTCAACATTTCTGCTCATTTTAAAAATGAAATGTTTTGTCTTTTACTTAATAATTTGTAGTTCTTTATAAATTGTAGATATGAATTCTTGTTCAATATACATATTATGAATATTTTTTCACATGAAAACAAAAGCAAGTTTAGTTGTAACCATTCAACAGTGTTTCAAGAGGCCATGAAAATATCAGTATTAAACAGACTAAGCCATGGGTGAAAACTGCTATGCCTAACTCTAATCTCACCACAGGTTCACATCACTGATGCGAGTTTCCAGCATCCAATGTAGACAACTTCACAGAAGATGATCTATGATCACAAACCCAGAGGGGCCCAAATATTGGCTTGATTGTGGCAAATGAGTCAAACTTTCCAGGATTATTCTTATATGCCTTGTATAGTGGGTATGATTTTAAGTATAATCCATTTATTTAGAAATTTGACCAAACTAATACAGCAGACACTTGATAACTGGGATAAATCCTAAGATTTCAACTCAATAGGCAACCATGGAAATGTAATTGCACTCAATAAAATCCATGTCATTTCTGAAATTGTGACTTTGTTTTGCAAATCTTTACACTGAGTGATCAATTCTTTCAAGTATAGGTTGTTTGCTAATAGAAGTCTCAGTCTTGCCTCATCAACTCACAGATATACCTTGAGTCTAGATACATACACATCTCATAGGAGGTAGATATGTGGTAAGAACAACAGGAAGAAGATCTCCGTGAGATAGAAATAAGGTTGCCCTCTGAGGTCTACCCTCTAAAATCAGCGTAGAGGGAGTAATTCTTTATTGTCCTCATTTTAGCACATAAGCATGCAGAGTCACCATAAAGAGGCAGGATATCTCTCAGGACAGCAACTCTGGCCCATAAACTACTGGAATCTGTTTGCCAGCTGCATCCATGAACCTGACAGAATGCATCATGTGGTCATAAGCTAGTGCTATAAAGCATAAAGATAGAGGTAACTCCTTCCAACACCGTGATTGCCAGGCAGCTGCTGATAATTTGGCTTCCTGTGGCGCTTACCCACAAAGTGAGATAAGCTGATCAAGCCAGTTTGAAAGTGTACTCCACTTGACATTGCATTTATCAGTGTAAATTATAACAGCTGACTATTATGCCGTGCCTACTCTGCACCAGTAACATTCTAAGCACTTTAAATTCATTTTCTCATTCAGTCCTCACAAAAGGACTGACAGCTAAGTCGCTTAGCCAAGGTCATAATGGAGAAGCCAGGATTTGAACCTAGGGAACTTGCATCGAGAACATGTATTCTTCACTGCTGTGCTCTCGATAATCTGATTTTAATTATCAGGGTTGCTGGGAGCTTCAAAATCATTTGCTAGCATCCAAATATATGACCATTTGTGAAGCACTAATAAGGTACTGTTTTGAATGCCGAAGAGCTCCAGCTAAACCCAGGACCACAGAGAACTCCCCAAGGAAATGCCACCCTGTGGGTGAAGTGCCACCCATGGCTCCCAAGAAACATCTCCATATATTGCCATCCCTGTGCACCTTGACTTTTAAATTCAACACTTGGAGAAATTACCTATATTTCTGTTTTCTTTGTTGCAGTTTCAATTTGATTGTGTACAGATTATTTTGTCACTTGAATAAGAAAGTGCACTCTTCTACATCACTGGGAGTCCAAAAGCTGGACTCCAAAAGCTGGACTCCCAGTGATATAGAAAGTCAATGGCCTGGCCTCCTGTTTATGTAAACCAAACCTCCAGGCTCTTCTTGAGCTTTTCCAAATATCATCCAAATTGTACACCATTAAAGACATAGTCATGAACAAGATAGGAATTTACATGATCAGTGGCTCCAACAGGCCATGCATGAAAACTGGATTCAGTGTCTTTTTGACATGAATAAACCATCAAAATCTTTGTCTTCCATCACTTTTATTTCTGACTTTTTATCTGGAGTTAAATTAGTTTATCCTCACATGGATCAACTCTTGAAGGTATGTGAGTAGGTATTACAACTTTTTAATATCCTAAATAAACACACACATTCCTGAATATGCAATATGGCATCATGTTTGGTGTGTGGTATTTACCCACTGATTTCATTTTGAGGATATTCCTGTGCATTCAAAAATATAAAGTATGCCCAGACTGGAGTACAGTGGCACAATCTCAGTTCACTGCAACCTCCACCTCCTGGGTTCAAGCGATTCTCCTACCTCAGCCTCTTGAGTAGCTGGGACTGCAGGTGGACACCACCATGCCCAGCTAACTTTTGCATTTTTAGTGGAGATGGGGTTTTGCCATGTTGGTCAGGCTGATGGAACTTCTGACCTCAGGTGATCCACCTGCCTTGGCCTCCCAAAGCACTGGGATTAGAGGCATGAGCTACCATGACCGGCCCAAAGTACTTTATGAACATTGCTTATCATAATTCAACAATTCCCAATATGTATTCTGTAAAACATGAAATACATAGAATACTAATAGAGGTAACCCACAAGAAAAAAAAATATTTCTGAGGCCTCAGAAGTATTTGGAAACACTGAATTAAATGAGTCTCTTTACTGTGTGGCTTCTCAGAACCTTTAGTGTATAGTAAATACTGTGAATCTCGAAGCAAAAACAATAGTATATATCATTGTTTCGCTAACTATCTGTGGTGAAGTATCAGTTTTTTATTCTCCCCCCACCCCCGCCAATTCATAGAGGAGCATTATTTTAGTAAAATATAATAGAAGTGATTTACTAGAAAACTGAGATAAAAATAATCCCTAATTTTTAATTATTAGATTCAACAGATATAAAATTATTACATCAAGTTTCTACTCAGGTCTCTGCATATTCTCATTTTTGTATGCATCACATCACAGACAGGAAACAGTCTGGGGACTGGCATCAGTTAATGGACCAACCTTAAAGTTGCAGCAGATATAGTATTTGCACACATATTTAATCACAAATCTTTGCTTTCCAGATAATATGAGTCTAGTGTTCAAGATAACATGTGATGAGAAATGCTTCTCCATTTTCAAAACCTGTTTTGTTGCTTTTCCAAGTTTAATTACCAAAGTAGGGAAATTATCCCAATTAATTTTTAAAGAATCCCAGTTTCTTGGGAGGCCAAAGTGGGAGGATTGCTTGAGTCCAGGAGTTTGATGCCAACCTGGACAACATAGCAAGGTCCTGTCTCTAAAAATAAATAAATAAATAAAATAAGGTTGAATTCTGTTTCTTTTCAGTCTAAGTGATGAGCACGATCAAAGTACAAAGCATGTAGAATTAATTAGTGGTTGGGCTTAGCATATGAAGATGTAGAAGATGGGGCAGGTTGCTAAGGAATGAAACGGTATCTACCTGGTCATTGTTCCCTGCTGATATCTGCAAAGCCCAAACAAAGTAAAAGCTAGTGAGGAAAAAGAGGAGAGAAAATGTGCAGTGTTTGCTTGTATTTGAGCTTATTTAAATAAATTTCCATGGTAAGGAGACAGAGCCTCCCATCCTAGATAAAATAGCTTTCTGTACAAACCCACAGGGTCATGCAAATTTCAACTAACCTAATTACATTTTCTCCTGTAATCATTTTGGATCAATCAATCACATTTTTCATTGATTACTCTGTACCTAATAATGTGTCAGATTCTATGTCTTTTCTGATTCTGAGCCTGTTTTGTAATATAAAAATCAATGAGAAGGTTTCCTGAGAGCTCTTTGTGTTTGCCTAAGGTTTCTTCCTCATCAGAAATGTTAAATTATAAAATCATAAAACACAGGTTTAAGAAATATGCCCTTGTCTAGGAAAAATATATATATTAATTCTGAAATTTAACTCAAAGTTTGAGTCAGTGGAAGAGTTCTAAAACAACAAAAGTAAATAAATTCTGTTGATTCTGTACTTTTGTTATCAGAAAGAGGTACCAAGAGAGTGTTCTTGGATCTCCTGCAAGAAAGAATTTGGGGCAAGTCCGTAGAGTAAAGTGAAACCAGGTTTATTAAGAGAATAGAAGAACGGCTACTCCATAAGCAGAGCAGCCCTGAGCAGGCTGCTGGTTGGCTATTTTTATGCTTATTTCTTCATCATATGCTAAACACAGGGTGGGTTATTCATGAGCTTTCCAGAAAAGGCGTGGGCAATTCCCGGAACTGAGGGTTCCTCCCTTTCTTAGTCCATATAGGGTAACTTCCAGATGTTGCCATAGCATTTGTAAACTGTCATGGCACTGGTGGGAGTTTCCTTTATTATGCCAATGCTTTATAATTAGCATATAATGAGCAGTGAAGACAAGCAGAGGTTACTTTCATTGCCATTTTGGATTTGGTGGGTTTTGGACAGCTTCTTTACCATGTCCTGTTTTATCAGCAGGGTCTTTATGATCTGTGTTTTGTGCTAACCTGCTATCTCACCCTGTGACTAAGAATGTGTAACCTGGCCGGACGTGGTGGCTCACACCTGTAATCCCAGCACTTTGGGAGGCCAAGGCAGGCAGATCACCTGAGGTCAGGAGTTTCTACTGGCCTGGCCAACATAACAAAACCCTGTCTCTACTAAAAATACAAAAATTAGCCAGGCATGATGGTGGGCACCTGTAATCCCAGTTACTCAGGAGGTTGACGCATGAGAATTGCTTGAACCCAAGAGGTGGAGGTTGCAGTAAGCCAAGATCACGCCACTGCACTCCAGCCTAGGCAACAGAGTGAGACTCCATCTTTAAAAAAAAAAAAGGAATTTGTAACCTCCTGGGAATGTGGGAATGCAACCCAATAGGTCTCATCCTCATTCTACCCAGCCCCTATGCAAGATGGAGCTGCTCAGGTTCAAACACCTCTGAGACTTTGGCACCACTGTTGAAACCAAATCCAAATTACTTGAATCTTGAATATAGACTCAGGTGTTAAAAATGAACTCATCTCACAGCAAAATGTTTTCACCTAAATTTAAAAGTACAGGAATGGTGTTTGTGGTATTCTCTCACTCTTTACAATGGTTTTTAAGAAAGATGGACACTTGTGCTATACATACGTATAAAAAGCACTTGAGTGATGATCATTACAATTGCAAAGGTGTCATAATAGATGAAATGGATTATTCAGTTTTAGAATCCTTTTTGCAAATTAAAGAAATTAATCTGAGACAAGGATGGCTCTGCCAATATTTGAGGTCACAATTACCATTCGTTATCCTTTTACCAAAGGCTGCCTCCATAGGTTAGAAATTCAGAGCCAATAGTAGAGTTAGAATAAAAAAAGATACTATTACTGATACTATCTCCACTCATTTCATAAGTGAAATGTTGTTGGTTTCAGCTGACCTTTTCTCCCATGTACTCTTCTTACTTTTGCTAATGTCCCATTTTAACACCTGAAAAGGTCATTGTTTTACTGCAGTCAGATACATGAGAACTGATAATGATGATGGAAATTTTGCCATCCCCATAGAGTCAAACGATGCCACAGATTGCTTGGCATTATGATATAAGCAGGGTAAGCCCTGTAGAAAGATATTACAAGTGGTGTCACTTGAGAACGAGCAAAATATCCACTTCATCCTCCAAATTTCTCTACCACTGAATGCTGTATTACCTGAAAATCTCAGCCTTGAAATCACTATTTGAATTAAAATACAACATCCTCATGTCAATATCCTTCACTAATTCCTTAATGGGAATGGTAATTTTTATATACATGAGCCTGACACATAGCAAGATACTAAGGCGAGGAATGCAGAAGGTGTGGAAATGGAAAGGAGTGAGGTGAGAAGTATTGAATCTGTTGAACACTATTGTGAGAGTGATGAGAAAGGACAAAAAGAAAATAACCACCTGGAGTTTCCAAGAACATCACAAGAGGAGGCTGGAACCAAAGACAAGATGCATCACCTATAGCTCTGCCAAGAGATTGAAACTATCCCCACAAGGTTGGCAAAAATTGCATGCCAGGTTCTGGACAGAAATATCATTATAATTAAGCATTAGTCAAGCTGTACTTTTGCCCAACTTGCTTGTTGCTAAAAGTCACCATACCACTAGATACTGACCATTTGCATCCCCATTGTTCCTATAGATAGGATTTCTGATGTTAGAATCATAAGGCTTTTGTTTAAGGATTGCTTAAGATGTTTTCCAGACCCAAAGTCCAGCAAAACAGCTGACACCCCCCAGTTTAATGACCCCCACAGAGAAATGGGTTCAGCATGAGAATACTGCTTCTTCAACTTCCTGTCTCATGAACTCACCCTGCACTCTTCAACCAATCAATGATCTCCACACTTTAACTGTCTCCAAAACCTAACCCCAGACTCCTTGCAGAGATTAATTTGAGGTTTCCTCCCATCTCCTCACAATTAAGCCTCTTTCTCTGCTGCAATTTGGTGCCTCTGTGTATTGACTTGCTGTGTGCATGGAGTGACAAACGTATTATGGTTACAAGTTCTGCATATGATGTAGCTAACCCATGTTGGTACACAGAAAATGTTCAATAAACAGTCCCCCCTCTCCATTCTCTTCTATTGGGGAAGGGCCTAGTTTAGGGGATTGGTTTACATTGTAATAAATCCGAACAGAAGTTTCCTGTTTTGTAGTTTGAAATTGACGTGCACTTTATAAGCTTTACCCTCAAAGTCTCAAAACTGGAGGGAGAGAGAGGAGATTTTAGATACTGTAATACATTTCAGTTGTTTTCTTATTTCATCTGCTCATTTACATTTTCAAACAGGGTGTGTTTGAGCTTGTTTCATATGTTGCTTATGTAGGCATTACCTCCCTTTTTCCTCCCAACCTATTGCAAGGTAAGAAAAGACAGGTGACATAATTCTCATCTAAGATATAAAAAAAAAAAAAAAATTCTAGGTATAGAAGGAGGAAGAAATATCAGGGTCTAGGACTAGAATAAGAACCCCCGATCTCTGTCGTCTGTACCCAATATTCTACTAAATCAAAATTTCAAGACTTACACCTAATGTGCAATGCTTTGAAACCATTTATGTAGCATTGGGTCAGGATCTGAAAGTTGTGAAGCTCTATGAAAGGCAGCAACTGGGTCTTATCACTGCTATATTACAGGACCCATCAACAAAATCTCATGTGTACTAGGTAGTCAATATTTGCTTGTTAAAACTTCGAGTGTGTGGAAGGGAAGCCATTGAGAAAGAATTGGAAAAGAACA
This sequence comes from Colobus angolensis palliatus, assembly GCF_000951035.1. NCBI lineage: Eukaryota > Metazoa > Chordata > Mammalia > Primates > Cercopithecidae > Colobus > Colobus angolensis. The sequence goes on from NW_012118522.1 coordinate 1,187,808, forward strand.
TGAAAAGCATGGAATTTAATAAGTCATCCATTAAATTTTCAAAAAAGCTGGGTTCTTGGTAGTACTATGTTACGCAAAAGATACCTCTGGTGCCCTGTGTCAAATTTTCTCCGACCATATGATAGCTGCACCTTCGGTGGAGAGTTGTGTGCAAGTGTAGATTCACACTGCACTGATATGCACCCCCTCGGACATGCATTAGGCGTGTTACTGTTTTCTGTCCACTTCTTTTTCTGATGCTGACAAGTCTCCTCTATTTACACACACATGCAATCCAGAAGTGCAAAGGAGTGAATGCTTCCAGCAGAGATCCTCAACCCGAGGGGGTGGGAGCCTGGGGAAAAATGCTCCAACCTCCCCTTCTTGAGAAGAAAATTTTGGGAGGAATTCTCTCACAATCAAGGAGATGAGGCAGCATTCACCCTTATTCCCTATAGCAGTGACTTAGAAACCACACCCTTGGCTTGGATTTTCTTCTTTCTCCTCTCACTCTCCCCAGTCCTTTAGTCTGCTGTTCTGGGATCAATTTCCAAAAATCTACATGCAATGAGTTCTTGACTCAGACTCTACTTTCAGGGGAACACAACTAAGACCATCCTTAAAAGGGTATATTAAGACTCAAAATTTGGTGGAAAATATATATAAGGAAATAGACCATTAGAATTACTTAATAGTATGATAAGTGTGTTGCTAGAGGAAGCATAAAGGGCCTCAATCAAGGCTGGTCTTCCACTGGCAAAACTGCCATGGGCTCAGCAGTTAAGCCATTATACTAGGCCTGTACCATCTGGTGTGTAGCTGTTGCTCTGAGCTCCCAGAATGCCTCCCTTCATCACCCTAGTTCTCCCAGCCTCTCTGTACCTTCAAGAGTACCTCTCAACCCAGCAACTAAAGGAAAGATGCCAGAGCCTCCCAAGACCCCACTCTAGTGCCATGACAGTTATAAGATCATAGTGATTATGCCAATGCTAGACTTATTATGAAATACTTATATCTTCCCTGGCTATAGTAACTCATAGGAAATACACCTAATTTTAGGAGTGAGGAAAGCGATTATCAGGGAAGACATTCCCAGAGAAATGATACTAAAGTTGGGTAAATGTATACCAAGGGATTGCTTGTATGAAAGCCTGAAGATGAGACAAATTATAGCACTTTACAAGGGAAGGGAAAAAGTTAGCATATCTGGCCAGGAATATAAACAGAGGCCAGACTATGAAGGTCTCCTACGTTAACATTTAGAGTTTCCCAAAGTCATTGAAGGAAGAAAGACTGATCACAGATATCATCATAGTGGTTTCCAGCACACCTAACTCAGGGATATGAAATCCTTGCTCAGAATGGAACAAGTCCTTAAATAAACTTTTTGAAATGGCATTCCCTCAATAATTGCAGAGAATGCTTATTGTCTGTCTGTTTCCAGCATGCCAGACACTATTCTAATTAATTTGTTTGTAATAAGTCATTTAATCCTCACAACAAACATGGAAATTAGCCTCTATTACTACCCCCACTTCATAGGTGAGGAAGCTGAGTCAAAAAGAGGTTAAGTAATTTGACCAAGGTTACAGTGCTAGCAAGTGGCAGAGCTGGCTCCTTAATTTCCATGTTTTACGCATTAGAGAGACTAATCCAATTTCAAATTAAGGACATGCAATTCAGAAGCTACTCCATACAGTGTTTTTTTCTCAGAGCTGGAGCTGGGTTTCAGCACAGCGTTTCTATCCAGATTAATAATGAGTGAACAGAAACCCAATGGTCAATTATAGGAGTTTGAGTCTAAAAACACATCGTGTTGGGTCAGCAAATCCCAATGCCAGTGAGGAGTTCCACAACATCATAAATATATAATGTGCAGAAAATAGAAGAAAACTCAATGGTCAGTCAATGATTGACATCATAAAGAGCATATATGGGATTTGGAGAGTAAGTGTAGAAGAAAAGAGTGAAATATTTATAGTTATCAACTTCTCATTTACCAGTGAATGCAAGTCTGAGTGATTCAAACATCCTTAGTGGGTATCACAATTGTGAAAGGTACAGAAACATAGGAATTATGCCTCCAAAATATGGGAGACATACTTCCCACTCTCTAGGAGCTTACAATTTCTCGGAGAAAGACAAGATAATAAATAAATAACCACAATATGAGGCAGGACGCAATAAATAAATAAAGTCCAAATAAAGTCCAAGGACTCTCCCAGTGCAGGGAAGGCAGGATGCAGAATACAGACTTAGAGGTGGGTTTTAGCAGTAAAGGTGGAGAGAATGTAACTATTCCAAAAGAGCAGAAGACAAAAGGAGAGGGTAGGAAATATCATTTTGTAATTGAGAAAATAATAATTTCGATTGATTCAGCACAGAATTACAGAGAGGAGTAAAGAACATTTATTCATTCATTTATTCAGCATATTGCTATCCAGTGCTCCTGTGTCTCAAACATCATGTTAGGCATTGTGGATAGACACATCAGTTGACATGGATGAAAGTGTCTCTGCCCTTATAGAGCTTATTTCCAGTGTGAGTGACAAACAGTAAAGACAAATAAATAAACAAAGCGAGTAAGTTGAAATAAGTGGCCTGAAGACTGGAAAGATACACCGGGTGTTTCCTGTGGAGAGCCTGCCATACCACGCCACACAACCCATTAGGACTGCCTTCCAAGGCAACAGGAAATAACTGAGGGGTTTTGGTCCTAAGCGTGGGAGGGGAGTGACAGTCGAACTAGATTTTTGAGACATTTAATACCAGGATGGCATGTAGGAGGAAAGACTGGAGCAAAAACACTAGTTGAGAGGCTGCTACACTGACTCAGAAAGGAGAACTAAGGTAGCAGATGTGGAAATGTAGAAGTGTATTTGCGAGAAAATGCAAAGGGAGTCAACACAGGTCTTGGTGGACAATTAGATGTGGCAAGCAAAGAACAGGGAGGAACCTACAGCTAACACCTACTCAACCAAGGAGGACAGGGTGTTGCGAGCAACATGTAGAACCAGGAGAAGGTGGATTTGAGACTAAAACAAATGCTAAATTGCAATATAATGACTTTTTGAAAATGTCTACTAGTCCATCACGATCAATATCTGAGTACCTATTATGTACTAGGTACTGCTGTAGGTGCTTCCAATCAGTAACCCTGCAATTTGGGTAATAAATCTGAGCTGAAAAGAGATCTGCCAGGAATTGTTAATATAGATATGATGGTTGAAGCTATAAGAAAAGATGATCACACTGAGACGCATCTAACACTGTACATGTCATTAGGTTCTCTTTTTATTCCTAGATAGAATTTTTTCTTTCTAGACCAGAGACAAAAGCTAAGGGTGAAGGGATGTCAGTTGCCTTTGGAAACATTTTCTATCAGGACTACACTTGGCTTGTCATGGTGAATCCCTGAGACACTGGTTTTAGTAGCCTTCAGCTAGCATTGAGCTTGCATACTCCTGACTCTTTCTTATTCCCTCCTCCCGCATGCAGTAGTAACAGCCCAGAGGAAAAAAGGAAAGGCAAATAACAGTTCTACTGCCAGACAGAGTATGAGAAGCAGCTTTATATATATCTTTTGTTGTTGTTGTTTTGGGAGTTTTTTGTTTTTGTTTTTGTTTTTTTGAGACGGAGTCTCGCTCTGTTGCCCAGGCTGGAGTGCAGAGGGGCAATCTCGGCTCACTGCAGCCTCCGCCTCCCAAGTTAAAGCACTTTTCTTGCCTCAGCCATTAGCAGAAACAGGGTTTCATTGTGTTAGCCAGATGGTCTCGGTCTCCTGACCTCGTGATCCACCCACCTGGGCTCCCAAAGTGTTGAGATTACAGGTGTGGGCCACCGCACCCAGCCTATATATATCTTTTTAGAGTCACTACATTCTACTTAACTACTTCTTGGTATTTGTAAATATTAATTGAATCACTTACCCTGTCATAGAAAAAAATACATTACAGCTGGGGGGACAAAATTATTGTCACCTATCCATGCTATTGCTTAGTCTATCTAGGCCCTGGGGAACAGCCCAGACATCAGCAGCTGCCTGAGTTCACTCACCTGATAGCAGGCACATGACACAGAAGAGGCAAAGTTACCCTCAGTAGTCTGGCTTGAGATTTTTATTCCCACATTGCTAGCTTTTCTTTCAATGTTTCAATGTGATGTCTAGGATTAGCTTCAAAGTAATTCAGTGAAAGGAGAAGAGTGAGGAAAGATAAAGAGGAAACAAGACTGCTCATGAGGTATTTGTTGAAGCTGGGTAACAACTATATTGAGGTGCATCATACTCTTCGCTCTACTTTAGCATATGCTCAGATTTTTCATAACCAGAGTATATTTTTCATTTTAGATATATTCCTAGAAGTAGTAGACCTGGGCTTTCATGCTGCTCCCCTCTGAAAGAAGCAGGAATAAACTGTAGAAAAGCCAGTGTTCCCAAGAGCTGCAGCCTGAGATCGTCACAAATCATATCTGCCTCACAGGGGGCTTCTGAAAATAAACTAAGCGTGTATCTTTACCCCACATTCTCAAGAGGAATCACAATGAAACAATATGAATGTCGCACAAAACAGAAATAAATCCAATAATGTGTGGTGAACAGGTGGTCAATCTTCATTAGTTAGGAGACACTGCTGAATTTCTGAAAGGATAGGAATAAACCAAATCATACTGAAGTTTACCCTGAGCAAAGGAAGACTCAGAAGAAAGTTTCAGTGGAAGTGGGAGCCACGCCTCCCCATAGAGCCTTAGGAAGGCCTCCACTCTGAACCATCTGTACTGAGAAGGAGCGGAACACCGCAGAGGAATCAAAAGTCTGTACAGCACACCTGTCTCCCTACGACTCTGTGCAAAGACGCTAATAGTTGTGGCATTGGCCCTTGGGGAAGCAGGCGATGAGCTCTCTGAAGAAGCTGAACAAGCTGTCTGGGGAGAGCTGAGGCTGATATGCCTGGCCACACACTGAATTTGTAGTCACCTGTTTGTAAGAAAAAGCCCTTTTGGAGAAGCACACCCACACAATGCCACAGGAAGCCCATGCCAGCTATCTGGAACTGAAGGCATTGATATTAACAATCAAGGGACTCCAAACGCTGTAGGAAAAGACAAAAGTATACAAGATGGAAAAATTATCCTGGAGGATATAGAGCTAGTTTAGGAAATAAAAGATAACTTTTAAAATACAAGTAGTAAACTCAGAGAGATTTGAAAGATAACCCAGCCATAAATTAGAAGAGGATGCTATTTAAAAAATAAAAATCAGAGAGAATTCAAACGAAAACTTTAATCATCAAAATGAAAAAAAAATACAGTGGAAGACATAGAAGATAAAAGGGAGGCCAAAAAAAATAAGTGACGCAATCTCCCAAAACACAAAGCAAAATTATGAAAAGATGAAGACTTCACTCCAGGATATTCAATATTCATCTAATGAAAGTTCCAAAAGAAGAAACTAGAAAACTATGGGAAATAGAAAATAATTTTAGGGAGTAAAAGTAGAAAATTCCAAACACTAAAATAAAAAGTCCACTTTGAAACAACCCATTGAATTTAAAGAAAAAAAAAATACCCTACACCTAAACACAAGCTCACGAAGTTGAAATGTTATAACTATATAACCATATAATGTAAAAGCAATAGTCTAGAGCTGATAGATGTTTGGAAAAGAAAAATGCAAATCTCATCTTACATAATAAGGAGTCAAGAGACATTGTTTACATTTGATATATCAAGAAATAGATCATGAAGTTATGATTTGGAATCATAAAGATAGTCAGTAGAAGATCTAAAAATAATAAACAAGTAATAATTGGTAGGAGTAAAGGGGGAGAAAGGCATAAGTAAGCTATATTGCTCATCTTTCCCGATGATGATGGTGACGGGGTAGCAATAGATACATGTCCAAAATCAGTAAATCAAAGAATTGAGGTGTGAATACATGGTAATCAAAGTTGTACTGAGAACCACTTAAGAACTAGAAATAGCCAGAGGAATGATTAACAGAAACAGAAACCGTTAGAATCTCAGACTTAATTTTTCCCAATGACTTACTTGGCTCCTTTACAGAGCTGAGTTCCTCCTTTTGCCTGGGTGCCTATACCACTATGGTTAGTTCTTCTGCCTCAAGTTACGGGGAAACCATTGAAAGTGGTCACTTCTGAAGAATAAACTTGGGATTGGGGAGACAGGCATAGGGTGGGAGAACAGAAGATCATTTTTATAATCCGATTCGACGTGCCTGAAACATAAGACATGTTTTTTATTTAAATTGAAAGACTCTCACAACTGGATCAAAAAAATATGAGCCTATGGACCTTTTCACATAAGTGAACATATAACTGACATAGGCTGTGCCAAGAATCATCAAAAGGACATGTGATAATATTGCCATGAGTGAAGAAAATGCTAAGCCCATGAAAGCAATGACTGCAACCAAGGACTGTAACCACTGCGCTAGCTGAGAATCTCACAGGGGAAACTAGCACTGCTGATGCTTGTGGGCTAGTATCGTGAGTCGTTCGGTTTGATATCTGCTAGTACTTTCTGGTTGTTTGTTTCATAAGTAAATGTTTATATATTAAATGCATAGAAATAAGTTATGCTGAGAAAATAAAATGTGTACATTTTAACTAATAGCAAACATCACCATAAAATATGTAAATACATAAAAATGCAGTGACAGCCTATTAGTAAGAAGAGAAAAATATACATATGCAAACAGAAACAGATTAATACATTAAAATACACTGACCTTCTATTACTGAGGAGAAAAAAATACATGCATATGCAAATAAACAACTTCTAATGAAATTATATACCATACGCAGGAGACAACAATTAGCAGCTTATAAAATACGAATGCTGAATTACGAAGACACATCTGAAATAAGATTGCTAACCTTGAACAATAAATGCTTTAGAGGCACAATCTAAAATGTTAGTGGGAAGAGAAAAGCAATAGTAATATTAATGTCAACATATTTGATTTTCCAACACTAGAGCTATTGATTATTTCCTCTGGCACATTGGTTGGAAACAACCATTTGTCTGATATAATTTTATTTCAGTTATTATTCCCAACAGCTACTTTTTCAAATAGCAAGTGAAAAATAAACCAGATTTGAAAAGTTTTGGAAGGTTTTTTCCAGTGGGTTTTAGTAGACAAAAAAACTCAAAATAGAAACACATAAGGAAAGGTCAATTTGGTCCAATAAGGCCACTGTTTTCAGAAAATCAGACTTCACATTTGGGTTAGTATTTATTTAACTTCATCTCTAACTCCAGAGTGTCTTAAATTGGCAACTTAACACAACAAAAAACAGCTCCTGGCAACCATAAAAAGGGTTGCACAGTGAGAATTATGGCAAGCCCCTGAGAAGGCACTTTATTTGTCTGGGTCTACTAAGTTTCATTGGAGTCTGAGCAATCTTTTGAAAGATGAATGCCTTATTTGAGACAGGGAAGCTGGCTGATCGAGGTTTATAGAGATGACAGGTCTAGACCAGCCATCATTTCCAGTGTTAGGACAGCATCAAAGCCTCACTAATCCCAGCAGCTTTGAACTCCCAGTTTCTGCCTCTCTCCCTCCCTCAACAGAGTGGAGGTTCTAGAAGCCAATAGCCTGCCATGTAAATTAACAAGATCAGTCTTCTCAGTGGATATCCTGCACTTTCAACGAGTTGTGGAGCACAACTTACCATTTGCATATTCTTGAGAACGGGTTATTTTAGAGCTTCCTGAAGGTTAATATTCTTTCACCCATTAAAAAGAATGCTGGTGTCAGTAATGCAGGCTTGCAGCCAGGCAGCCCACACTGCTATTTGCTGCCGATTTTAATAATAGAATCACGCCATAATGAAACCTTTTTAATGTATGGCAATTTAATTGCAGAAACTCTATCTGTTTCAACAAAAACCTTACATAAGTAGCTTTAAAGATTAATTTATGGGAGGCGACTCTCACGCCATCTCTCAGTGGATATGTATTACACTGCATTACATTCCTGCCATTCTACACTGGCACAAAGGCAGACTCAGATCTCCTTAACTCAGCTCTGAAATTAAAACTTAGATTTGTAAACCTATGAATCATTCTGCACAGTTGAGGGAGTTAGCTTGCAACCAGCTTCAGAACTTCACAATCTAACTGTGTTTAGAATCGGAGAAGGTGGAGTATATTGAGACAGATATAATGATAGGTATAATAATTGTGTAATCACAATAGCTCAATGTATTCAGCTTCAAATGTGTGCCATCAACTGTGCTAAGTATTTTACTTTATCCTTCAAAACACCTCTGGAGTAGGGGGTCTTTATTGTCCCACTTTCAGAGAAGGGTTTGGCATGGGTACCTGCTTTAGTTTTCTAGGGCTGCTGTCACAAAGTGCAACAAACTGGGTAGCTTAAGCAACAGAAATTAATGGTCTCACAGTTCTGGAAGCCAGAAGTCCAAGATCAAAGTGCTGGCAGGGTTGGTCTCTTCTGGGGGCTGTGAGGAAGAATCTGTTCCACGCCTCTCTCCTAGCTTCTGATGGTTTGCTGACAATCATTGGTGTTCCTTGGACTGTAAAATCATCACCCAATCTCTGGCTTTTTTTTTTCACATGGCTGTCTCCCTGTGTGCACGTCTGTGTCCAAATTTCTACTTTTTATAAGGGTATCAGTCACACTGAACTAGAGCCCACCCTAATGACTTTATCTTAACTGATTACATCTGCAATGACCCTATGTCCAAATAAGGTCAAATTCATAGGTACTGGGAGTTAGTTAGGACTTCAGCATGTTTGTTTTTAGGGGACATAATTCAACCCTTAGGCAGGCTCTATTTCAGGCAGTGGGGTGACCATTCTAAGTTCCCTTGTTTTCCTTAATGTGCTTTCCCTATGACTTGCCCGTGCTTATATTTTGAGACTTCCTCAAGAGGTACACTGCATCCTACCTATACTTTAGACCCACTAGTACCAGGTGAGGGGAGTCCTTGTGGCTCCGAGTGATCCAGCCTAAGTCACCAGGAGACTGTGATTTTTTTGAAGTAGCCACAAGATATCTGTCCCCTTTGAAGCTCTGAAAGAGGTATGTAGAGCTAGTCAAAGATTCCTGGAGTCCCATTTTCAGCAAACATCAACTTCCTCATCCATTCTCCCTAGCATGGAATATGATCTGGCATTCTAGATTGTTCATGGGAGATCTGGTTATGAATAGAGTATGTCCTAGGGGGCTCCTTGTGATGACAGCATGCCCTGAGAGTTCCTCAAGATCCAATGTAAACTACAAAGTGTAATACACAAGGAAACCATAGAGACTGACGATGAGAAAGCAAATGTGGGTCAGCAGGGGAAGTTAGAAAATAATATGTACCGAAGAAAGTAACCTATGTGGAATGAGAAGCATAGTGCAGTCATTGCCTTTCCCCTGTAAGGCAATCATTTAACAACTGAATTCTCCTTAAAAATAGTGAGACCTCACTTTTCCCTAATCTGCAGAAATCTAAAATGGAGTTGGGCTTCTCAGTGCATGAATGTTTGGGTAGGTGCCTTCCAGGACATGCAGCCTCTGGAGTAGACTTTGCGATCTATTATAATCATTATTGAGTCTCAACACAGAAACGTCACAATCAAACAACAATCTTCACAGGCTCCCATCTGGACTGATGGACAACCATTGGAAGTTTTAAGAACACAGAAAGCTATAATCTTGCTGTTATCCACAATGCATCCGTGCGAGGGCTTCACAACAAAACAATATTCGTACAGGGTTGCCTGATGGTACTTTTCCAAATCACCAGGACCTACTGGGGAAAATACTTTAAGGAGACAGCCTCATTTCCCCTTAAGTATTGATCACTGTTCTGCTAAATGTATCATGGCATGGCACAAGTCTTTCCCAACATCGCCCCAGAATTACCAGCATTTAATAGGACTGTTTCAGAAATGGTGAGTTTCTTCTGGACTTAGAATCCCTAAATGATTTGCCCAATATTATCCAAATCACTGTGATCCTTGGAAAGGCTCAGAGTCATTAATTTCCAGGCCACTGCTGGAAACATTAGCCTCTGCACTCCATTACCCCTGTCAGGACTCGGCGTGCCTGCCTTTTGTCCCATGATATGCTTCTCTATTGCGCTCTCTGAGTTCAGTTCCATTTGCTATTCTTCAAGAATGAATTGTTTAAATGGTTGATACCTTATGATTATAATTCGGCAGGGCACTGTTAACTTATTAATTAGGTGAGCACTGTGTAATTTATTAGCACAAGAACACAGGGTGTTTTTTTTTTTACTTGTAATTGCTCCAAGAACACCCAGGGAATCTAAAATTAAAGGGGCTGGGGAATCAGTAGCCCTGCCCGAGGGGAAAGAATGTAATAATCTCATCTTCCTTATTCAAAACAATGCTCTAGGCAGAACAGGTACCTAAAGAAGGACAGAGAAGCCGGCACAGTATCCAACTGTCCCCTGGCTGACCACCACCTTCCCCTGCCTCCACCCCAATAGACTCAAGGAACTTAAGGAACCTTGCTCAGCTGTTGAAGAAGTAATTGCCTTTGCTAGCTTTAACTGACTTTTGGGTAGCCCTGAGAGTTTGAGGTAAAACAAGGTTCCTCGCAACCTTCATAACTTTTCTCACTCAGGAAAAAGGCTAAGTGGATTCACATCCTGAAAAGCAAGCAAGTCTTACATAAACTTTGACGTTTTTATTGAAGAGGAGACTGCTAATAGCAAAAACTCTTCTTGAAAGACTTGAGTAGGCGAGGTGGTGCCTGCCTTCCCTCTCTGGACAGAGGCTTGTGGTCAGGGAGGATCTAAGACGACAGGCAGGAAGGCAGGAAGGCAGGCTGGTGGGAGAGAGTAGCCAGAGTTCTGAAGAGCTTATGAGAGGGCAAAGACAGGTGGGCATGGAAGCATGCCTGGAGAGATCTGGGTGGCTTACAGTTACCTTACATAGAAATTTTTTTTTAAACTTCACTAAATTCATACTTATTTCCCACACTGCCAACTCTGCCAATATCTCTGGTTTCTGGACTTGCTGACACAGGAGAATATCTGCTTTTAACCCTAGAACATGAATTCAAACCATGCCGATAGCTGTTTGACCTCAAATATTTCCCTAGCTTCCATATATGTGGTTGTTTTCTAGAAGGCTGTTGAAAACCTACTTTTAAGGCTCTAATCATGCGGGCCAGTCTCACAAAAGATACATTTTTTTTTAAGTCCCCTTAACATTTTTGAGTATCTACATGGGCTAAACCCTTTACTAAGTGCTTTTATTTGTAGCCACTCAAAAGACCTGTGTAGGATAGAAGTTAAATGCTTGGGTTATACAGTCAGACAGACCAGACTAAGTTCATACATATGCACCTTGCAATATATGTGAACTTGGGCAAATGAATAGGATCACAATTATTTCTACCTCCTGGAATTCTGGAAGGATTAAGTAAATTAGAAAAGCAGGCCAGGTACAGGGGCTTGCGCCCATAATTCCAACACTTTGGGAGGACAAGGCACGTGGATTGCTTGAGCTCAGGAGTTTGGAACTAGCTTAGACAACATAGTGATACCCCATCTCTACAAAAATTACAAAAAGTAGTCAGGCATGGTGGTGCACATCTGTAGTCCCAACTACTCAGAAGGCTGAGGCAGGAGGATCACTTGAGTCCAGGAGGTCAAGACTGTAGTGAGCCATGACCGTGCCACAACACTCTAGCACTTCAGCCTTGGCAACAGAGTGAAACCCTGTCAAAAGAAAAAAGAAAAGGGAAAGGAAGGGAAGGGAAGGGAAAAAAAAAAAAAGAAAACAGACAAGAGCCTAGTGCTTGACACATAGTAACAAGTTCTTAAGCAATACCTGGGGTGCCAGGGATGGCCCCTGTGTCAGAAGCCAAAGGGTATGGACAAAAGGTGACGAAATGAGGCTTGTCTGTAAACCAAATAGCTTCTCTGTCCATCCCTCATTTCCCCAAGACAAACCTGAAAATGTAAATGATCCCCAGGAATAAAAAAGAAGCAATAAATCTATCCCTATTGGGGGCAAATGAAAAAGTCTAGCTCCTGTATATCTTTCTCAGCCAGTTTCTGATGATCTTCTAAGAGGCTCCTTATCTGTGTGGTCTAAGTAGCACTGCAGTGATCTCTGTCCCTCTAGGTATGACCACAGGGCACCTAGGTTACAGCACCAACATTTTCTGATGTTTCTAGTTCTAGCCTTCTCCTAATGGCTGGAGAATCGTGGAGGTGAAGTGAGTCACCTCCTCACCCATCCCATCACTCCTCTGCCACGAAAATGCATTATCCTCTGCTGCAAAGCTCTAGAGCAGAGGGGAGCTAGGTTCCTGGTTCTTCCTGAAGGTAGACTTGCTTCTGATTGCTGCTGCTCTCCTTAGGAGCCTGTCATATATTTTCAAGTGGCCAGAACTGCAGACAATTTGAAGGCTGTTTCCTGGTTATACTCAAAATCAACCATTCATCAACTGCAGACCAAACTCGTGTTTTTAATTCTCTCTCCACTAATGTAAATTCCTTCTTCCTCTGATATGTCACTTGAGAGACTAGATAGTGCACTTGTTCCCCCAAATGCTTGGAAATCCTGGTGCTGAGAAGCAAGATATCAGTCTTCTTATGTTCTTCTTACTTGATAGCAAAAACACCTCAGCTGGTCTATCCATCCACCCTCCAGACCGGTCTGAGTTCATTTGTTTCCTTTTGTTGCTTACTTGATTATTGCTGCTGTCATGGATGTTTGTTTTCCTGAGTTCCTATTAAAGGATTCTTTGAAATGTCTTCATTTAAAATCAAAAGAATTCACATTAGGGGGATCAACGTGGTCCCTGAGGCCAAGGTCTGAATGACAGAAGACATCCCTGCTCCATATTCTGTAGCACCAGAGTTGGGGAGGAAGAGGAGAGAACCAGGGATCAGGGAGAATTGGAATAGAGGTTGTAGATCTCTTCCTACCAGGGTTTCTCGCCTCATCTTGTCTTGATATATTTGTCAGAAATGATTTGGAAGAATTATCCAAAGGGAGTACCCCATTTCAAATCATGTACAGTCTTTTCTAGTGTTTGTCAGATACTCTGCTCTCCAAAGCCATTATAGAATTCATGCAGTTTGGGCTGATTTGATCGTTTCTAAATTAATAGTAGCTCACAAGATGCTGTGACTTTTTTAAGTCCTTTATCCATTGCTTAATTGTCTTACTGTCTCATACTTCCAGAACAGCTCTTCTCTCTGATGCATTGATGTACTCCCGGTGATAGAGTTACAGAGTACTGAGAGGGATCGGAGATTAAGAAGCAAGAGGGAAACGATGAGATTTCAGATGAGATTGGAAATTAGATGGAAAGCTGGTGAGAGAAAGTTGATGAAAGGAAGCTGCGGACCAATAAAGGGAGTCCAGCAAGAAAGCGGTTTCTAGGGAAAGACAGAAGGAATGTTTTGGCAGCCGCAGGAGCAAGAAATAGAAAAAGCAAAAGTTCTTCAGCCACATCTCCTAAATTGCCTTCCAACTTTGTGAATTTTGAAGCAAGTTAATATGCAAACTCTCGTGTCCTTTCATTTATTCAATGCCTTTATACTGAATACTTGCCAGGTATCAGTCAGTTCTCAGTGTTAGGAATACAGCAGTGACTGAAACAGACAAAATCTTATCCTCATGGTGCTGCAATTCTAGAGAGGAAGCAGACAGCAACGAAGAAATACAAAAGATCAGTAACAGCAAGCACTGTGAAAAAAAAAAGCAGGGTAAGAGGTTACAATATGATAAACAGTGATCATTTAAATAAGATGGTCAAGGAAGTTCTTTTTGGGGAATTGACAACTAAGCAGAGACCCAAAAGAAGAAAGAATATGGGAGAAGAGCCTTCCAGACAGAAAGAATAGCAAGTCCAAAAGCCCTGAGGCTGAAACTCCATTGCCTGGAAGCACTGTGATAAGAATCAAGCAAGGATAATATCATACTGAATGGGCAAAAACTGGAAAAATTCCCTTTGAAAACTGGCACAAGACAGGGATGCCCTCTCTCACCACTCCTATTCAACA